>NW_027590199.1:496407-586407 GCF_964213995.1 Mustelus asterias
TGAGCAGGAGGGGTGAGTGTGAGCAGGGGGGTGCATGTGAGCAGGGGGGAGTGTGTGAGCAGGTGGGGTGAATGTGAGCAGGGTGGTGAGTGTGAGCAGGGGAGTGAGTGTGAGCATGGGGGTGAGTGTGAGCAGGGGGGGTGAATGTGAGCAGGGGAGAGTGTGAGCAGGGTGGGTGAGTGTGAGCAGGGGGGCAAGCGTGTGCAGAGAGGGTGAGTGTGAGCGGGGGGTGTGAGTGTGAGCAGGGGGTGAGTGTGAGCAGGGGATGAGTGTGAGCGGGGTGGTGAGTGTGAGCAGGGGGTGAGTGTGAGCGGGGGGTGAGTGTGAGCGGGGGGTGACTGTGAGCAGGGGGTGAGTGTGAGCAGGGGGTGTGAGTGTGAGCAGGGGGGTGATTGTGAGCAGTGGGGTGAGTGTGAGCAGGGACGGGGTGATTGTGAGCAGGGGGGGTGAGTGAGAGCATGGGGGGTGAGTGTGAGGGGGGTGAATGCGAGCAGCGGGTGAGTACGAGCGGTGGGGTGAGTGTGAGCAGCTGGGGTGAGTGTGAGCAGGGGGGTGATTGTGAGCAGGGGGTGAGTGTGAGCGGGGGGGCGAATGTGAGCGTGGGGGTGAGTGTGAGCAGGGCAGTGAGTGTGAGCAGGAGGGGAAAGTGTGATCAGGGGGGTGAGTGTGATCAGGGGGGTGAGTGTGATCAGGGGGTGAGTTTGAGCAGGGGGGCAAGCGTGTGCAGAGAGGGAGTGTGTGAGCGGGGGGGTGGGTGTGACCGGGGGGGTGAGTCTGAGCAGGGGGTGAGTGTGAGCAGGGGGTGTGAGTATGAGCAGGGGGGGTGATTGTGAGCAGAGGGGTGATTGTGAGCAGGGGGTGTGTGAGCGGGGGGGGTGATTGTGAGCAGTGGGGTGATTTTGAGCAGGGGGGTGATTGTGAGCAGGGGGTGAGTGTGAGCGTGGGGGGTGAGTGTGAGCGGGGGGCATGTGAGTGTGAGCAGGGGTGACTGTGAGCGGGGTGTGGTGAGTGTGAGCAGGGAGTGAGTGTGAGCAGCGGGGGGTGAGTGTGAGCAGGGGAGGTGTGTGTGAGTGGGGGTGAGTGTGAGCAGGGAGGCTGAGTGTGAGCGGGGGGGTGAGTGTGAGCAGGGGGTGAGTGTGAGCGGGGGGATGATTGTGAACAGGGGGTGAGTGTAAGCAGGGGGTGAGTGTGAGCAGGGGGTGAGTATGAGCAGAGGGGGTGAGTGTGAGCAGGGGGGTGAGTGTGGGCAGCGGGGTGAGTGTGAGCCAGGGGATGAGTGTGACCGCGGGGTTAGTGTGAGTGGGGGTGAGTGTGAGCAGGTGGGGTGAGTGCGAGCAGGGGGGTGATTGCGAGCAGGGGGGTGATTGTGAGCAGGTGGTGAGTGTGAGCGTGGGGGGCGAGTGTGAGCGTGGGGGTGAGTGTGAGCAGGGGAGAGTGTGAGCAGGGGGGAGAGTGTGAGCAGGGGGGAGAGTGTGAGCAGGGGGGAGAGTGTGAGCAGGGGGGTGAGTGTGAGCAGGGGGGCTGATTGTGAGCAGGGGCTGAGTGTGAGCAAGGTGGGTGAGTATGAGCAGGGGGAGCATGAGCAGGGATGGTGAGTGTGAGCAGGGGGAGTGAGTGTGAGCAGGTGGGCATGTGTGTGCAGAGAGGGTGAGTGTGAGCAGGGAGGTGAGTGTGAGCAGGGAGGTGAGTGTGAGCAGGGGGGTGAGTGTGAGCGGGAGTGAGTGTGAGCAGGGGGTGAGTGTGAGCAGGGAGTGAGTGTGAGCAGGGGGTGCATGTGAGCAGGGGGGAGAGTGTGAACAGGTGGGGTGAATGTGAGCAGGGTGTGTGTGTGAGCAGTGGGGTGAGTGTGTGTGGGGGTTGAGTGTGAGCAGGGGGTGAGTGTGAGCAGGGGGTGAGTGTGAGCATGGGGGTGAGTGTGAGCAGGGGGGTGAATGTGAGCAGGGGAGAGTGTGAGCAGGGGGTGAGTGTGATCGGGGGTGAGTGTGAGCAGGGGGCAAGCATGCGCAGAGAGGGTGAGTGTGAGCGGGGGGTGAGTGTGAGCAGGGGGTGAGTGTGAGCAGGGGATGAGTGTGAGCGGGGTGGTGAGGGTGAGCAGGGGGTGAGTGTGAGCATGGGGTGAGTGTGAGCAGGGGTGTGAGTGTGAGCAGGGTGTGAGTGTGAGCAGGGGGGGTGAGGGTGAGCAGGGGGGCATGTGTGTGCAGAGAGGGTGAGTGTGAGCGGGGTTGAGTGTGAGCGGGTGGGGTGAGTGGGAGCAGGGGGGTGAGTGTGAGCGGGGGGTGAGTGTGAGCAGGGGGTGAGTGTGAGCAGGGGATGAGTGTGAGCGGGGTGGTGAGGGTGAGCAGGGGTGAGTGTGAGCATGGGGTGAGTGTGAGCAGGGGTGTGAGTGTGAGCAGGGTGTGAGTGTGAGCAGGGGGGGTGAGGGTGAGCAGGGGGGCATGTGTGTGCAGAGAGGGTGAGTGTGAGCGGGGTTGAGTGTGAGCGGGTGGGGTGAGTGGGAGCAGGGGGGTGAGTGTGAGATGGGTGTGGTGAGTGTGAGCAGGGGGTGAGTTTGAGCAGGGATGCTGAGTGTGAGCAGGGGGGGTGAGTCAGAGCAGGGGGTGAGTGTGAGCAGGGGGTGAGTGTGAGCAGGGGGTGAGTGTGAGCAGGGGGTGAGTGTGAGCAGTGGGTGAGTGTGAACAAGGGGTGAGTGTGAGCATGGGGTGAGTGTGTGCAGAGAGAGTGTGTGTGAGCAGGGGGTGAGTGTGAGGTGGGGGTGAGTGTGAGCAGGGGGTGAGTGTGAGCTGGGGGTGAGTGTGAGCTGGGGGTGAGTGTGAGCATGGGGTGAGTGTGAGCAGGGGGTGAGTGCGAGTGGGGGATGAGTGTGAGCAGAGGGGTGAGTGTGAGCAGGAGTGGTGTGTGTTAGCAGGAGGGGTGAGTGTGAGCAGGGGGGTGCATGTGAGCAGGGGGGAGAGTGTGAACAGGTGGGGTGATGTGAGCAGGAGGTGAGTGTGAGCAGGGGGGTGAGTGTGTGCGGGGGGTGAGTGTGAGCAGGGGGTTAATGTGAGCAGGGGGTGAGTGCGAGCATGGGGGTGAGTGTGAGCAGGGGGTGAAGGTGAGCGGGGGAGAGTGTGAGCAGGGGGGTGGAGTGTGATCAGGGGGTGAGTGTGAGCAGGGGGCAAGCGTGTGCAGAGAGGGTGAGTGTGAGCGGGGGGTGAATGTGAGCGGGGGGTGAGTGTGAGCAGTGGGTGAGTGTGAGCAGGGGGTGAGTGTGAGCAGGGGATGAGTGTGAGCAGGGGATGAGTGTGAGCGGGGGGTGGGTGTGAGCAGGGGGTGAGTGTGAGCAGGGGGAGTGAGTGTGAGCAGGGGGTGTGAGTGTGAGCAGGGCGGTGATAGTGAGCAGGGGGTGAGTGTGAGCAGGGAGGGGGTGATTGTGAGCAGGGGGGTGAGTGAGAGCATGGGGGGTGAGTGTGAGGGGGAGGTGAATGTGAGCAGGGGGTGAGTGTGAGCGGTGGGGGTGAGTGTGAGCAGGGAGGGGGTGAGTGTGAGCAGGTGGGGTGAGTGTGAGCAGGAGGGGTGAGTGTGAGCAGGGGGGTGCATGTGAGCAGGGGGGAGAGTGTGAACAGGTGGGGTGAATGTGAGCAGGGTGTGTGTGTGAGCAGTGGGGTGAGTGTGTGTGGGGGGTGAGTGTGAGCAGGGGGTGAGTGTGAGCAGGGGGTGAGTGTGAGCATGGGGGTGAGTGTGAGCAGGGGGGGTGAATGTGAGCAGGGGAGAGTGTGAGCAGGGGGTGAGTGTGATCGGGGGTGAGTGTGAGCAGGGGGTGAGTGTGAGCAGGGGGTGAGTGTGAGCATGGGGGTGAGTGTGAGCAGGGGGGGTGAATGTGAGCAGGGGAGAGTGTGAGCAGGGGGGGTGAGTGTGAGCAGGGGGGCAAGCGTGTGCAGAGAGGGTGAGTGTGAGCGGGGGGGTGTGAGTGTGAGCAGGGGGTGAGTGTGAGCAGGGGATGAGTGTGAGCGGGGTGGTGAGGGTGAGCAGGGGGTGAGTGTGAGCGGGGGGTGACTGTGAGCAGGGGGTGAGTGTGAGCAGGGGGTGTGAGTGTGAGCAGGGGGGTGATTGTGAGCAGTGGGGTGAGTGTGAGCAGGGACGGGGTGATTGTGAGCAGGGGGGGTGAGTGAGAGCATGGGGGGTGAGTGTGAGGGGGGTGAATGCGAGCAGCGGGTGAGTACGAGCGGTGGGGTGAGTGTGAGCAGCTGGGGTGAGTGTGAGCAGGGGGGGTGATTGTGAGCAAGGGGTGAGTGTGAGCGGGGGGGGCGAATGTGAGCGTGGGGGTGAGTGTGAGCAGGGGAGTGAGTGTGAGCAGGAGGGGAAAGTGTGATCAGGGGGGTGAGTGTGATCAGGGGGGTGAGTGTGATCAGGGGGTGAGTGTGAGCAGGGGGGCAAGCGTATGCAGAGAGGGAGTGTGTGAGCGGGGGGGTGGGTGTGAGCGGGGGGGTGAGTCTGAGCAGGGGGTGAGTGTGAGCAGGGGGTGTGAGTATGAGCAGGGGGGGTGATTGTGAGCAGAGGGGTGATTGTGAGCAGGGGGTGTGTGAGCGGGGGGGGTGATTGTGAGCAGTGGGGTGATTGTGAGCAGGGGGGTGATTGTGAGCAGGGGGTGAGTGTGAGCGTGGGGGGTGAGTGTGAGCGGGGGGCATGTGTGTGTGAGCAGGGGTGACTGTGAGCGGGGTGTGGTGAGTGTGAGCAGGGAGTGAGTGTGAGCAGCGGGGGGTGAGTGTGAGCAGGGGAGGTGTGTGTGAGTGGGGGGTGAGTGTAAGCAGGGGGGCTGAGTGTGAGCGGGGGGGTGAGTGTGAGCAGGGGGTGAGCGTGAGCGGGGGGATGATTGTGAGCAGGGGGGTGAGTGTAAGCAGGGGGTGAGTGTGAGCAGGGGTTGAGTATGAGCAGAGGGGGTGAGTGTGAGCAGGGGGGTGAGTGTGGGCAGCGGGGTGAGTGTGAGCCGGGGGATGAGTGTGACCGCGGGGTTAGTGTGAGTGGGGGTGAGTGTGAGCAGGTGGGGTGAGTGCGAGCAGGGGGGTGATTGCGAGCAGGGGGGTGATTGTGAGCAGGTGGTGAGTGTGAGCGTGATGGGCGAGTGTGAGCGTGGGGTTGAGTGTGAGCAGGGGGTGAGTGTGAGCAGGTGGGAGAGTGTGAGCAGGGGGGAGAGTGTGAGCAGGGGGGAGAGTGTGAGCAGGGGGTGAGTGTGAGCAGGGGGGCTGATTGTGAGCAGGGGGTGAGTGTGAGCAAGGTGGGTGAGTGTGAGCAGGGAGTGAGTGTGAGCAGGGGGTGCGTGTGAGCAGGGGGTGAGTGTGAGCAGGGGGTGAGTTTGAGCAGGGGGTGAGTTTGAGCAGGGGGTGAGTTTGAGCAGGGGTGTGAGTATGAGCAGAGGGAGCGTGAGCAGGGATGGTGAGTGTGAGCAGGGGGGGTGAGTGTGAACCGGGTGGGGCGAGTGTGAGCAGGGGGGCATGTGTGTGCAGAGAGGGTGCATGTGAGCAGGGGGTGAGCGTGAGCAGCGGAGGGTGAGTGTGAGCAGGGGAGGTGTGTGTGAGTGGGGGTGAGTGTGAGCAGGGGGGGTGAGTGTGAGCAGGGAGGGTGCGTGTGAGCAGTGGGACTGAGTGTGAGCAGGGGGGTGAGTGTGAGTGGGGATGAGTGTGAGCGGGGGTGAGTGCGAGCACGAGTTGAGTGTGAGCACGGGTGTGAGCGTGAGCAGGGGAGGTGAGGGTGAGCAGGGGGGCATGTGTGTGCAGAGAGGGTGAGTGTGAGCGGGGGTTGAGTGTGAGCGGGTGGGGTGAGTGTGAGCGGGTGGGGTGAGTGGGAGCAGGGGGCTGAGTGTGAGCAGGGGGTGAGTGTGAGAGGTGTGTGGTGAGTGTGAGCAGGGGGTGAGTGTGAGCAGGGGGTGAGTTTGAGCAGGGATGCTGAGTGTGAGCAGTGGGGGTGAGTGTGAGCAGGGGGGTGAGACAGAGCAGGGGGTGAGTGGGAGCAGGGGGTGAGTGTGAACAAGGGGTTAGTGTGAGCATGGGGTGAGTGTGTGCAGAGAGAGTGTGTGTGAGCAGGGGGTGAGTGTGAGCAGGGGGTGAGTGTGAGCAGGGGGTGAGTGTGAGCTGGGGGTGAGTGTGAGCAGGGGGTGAGTGTGAGCAGGGGGTGATTGTGAGCAGGGGTGAGCGAGAGCAAGGGGTGAGTGTGAGCATGGGGTGAGTGTGAGCAGGGGGGTGAGTGCGAGTGGGGGATGAGTGTGAGCAGAGGGGTGAGTGTGAGCAGGAGTGGTGTGTGTTAGCAGGAGGGGTGAGTGTGAGCAGGGGGGTGCATGTGAGCAGGGGGGTGCATGTGAGCAGGGGGGTGAGTGTGAGCAGGTCGGGTGAGTGTGAGCAGGAGGGGTGAGTGTGAGCAGGGGGGTGCATGTGAGCAGGGGGGAGAGTGTGAACAGGTGGGGTGAATGTGAGCAGTGTGTGTGTGTGAGCAGTGGGGTGAGTGTGTGTGGGGGTTGAGTGTGAGCAGGGGGTGAGTGTGAGCAGGGGGTGAGTGTGAGCATGGGGGTGAGTGTGAGCAGGGGGGGTGAATGTGAGCAGGGGAGAGTGTGAGCAGGGGGTGAGTGTGATCGGGGGTGAGTGTGAGCAGGGGGCAAGCATGCGCAGAGAGGGTGAGTGTGAGCAGGGGGTGAGTGTGAGCAGGGGGTGAGTGTGAGCAGGGGATGAGTGTGAGCGGGGTGGTGAGGGTGAGCAGGGGGTGAGTGTGAGCATGGGGTGAGTGTGAGCAGGGGTGTGAGTGTGAGCAGGGTGTGAGTGTGAGCAGGGGGGGTGAGGGTGAGCAGGGGGGCATGTGTGTGTGCAGAGAGGGTGAGTGTGAGCGGGGGTTGAGTGTGAGATGGGTGTGGTGAGTGTGAGCAGGGGGTGAGTTTGAGCAGGGATGCTGAGTGTGAGCAGGGGGGGTGAGTCAGAGCAGGGGGTGAGTGTGAGCAGGGGGTGAGTGTGAGCAGGGGGTGAGTGTGAGCAGGGGGTGAGTGTGAGCAGTGGGTGAGTGTGAACAAGGGGTGAGTGTGAGCATGCGGTGAGTGTGTGCAGAGAGAGTGTGTGTGAGCAGGGGGGTGAGTGTGAGGTGGGGGGTGAGTGTGAGCAGGGGGTGAGTGTGAGCTGGGGGTGAGTGTGAGCTGGGGGTGAGTGTGAGCATGGGGTGAGTGTGAGCAGGGGGTGAGTGCGAGAGGGGGATGAGTGTGAGCAGAGGGGTGAGTGTGAGCAGGAGTGATGTGTGTTAGCAGGAGGGGTGAGTGTGAGCAGGGGGGTGCATGTGAGCAGGGGGGAGAGTGTGAACAGGTGGGGTGAATGTGAGCAGGAGGTGAGTGTGAGCAGGGGGGTGTGTGTGTGCGGGGGGTGAGTGTGAGCAGGGGGTTAATGTGAGCAGGGGGTGAGTGTGAGCATGGGGGTGAGTGTGAACAGGTGGGGTGAATGTGAGCAGGGTGTGTGTGTGAGCAGTGGGGTGAGTGTGTGTGGGGGGTGAGTGTGAGCAGGGGGTGAGTGTGAGCAGGGGGTGAGTGTGAGCATGGGGGTGAGTGTGAGCAGGGGGGGTGAATGTGAGCAGGGGAGAGTGTGAGCAGGGGGTGAGTGTGATCGGGGGTGAGTGTGAGCAGGGGGTGAGTGTGAGCAGGGGGTGAGTGTGAGCATGGGGGTGAGTGTGAGCAGGGGGGGTGAATGTGAGCAGGGGAGAGTGTGAGCAGGGGGGGTGAGTGTGAGCAGGGGGGCAAGCGTGTGCAGAGAGTGTGAGTGTGAGCGGGGGGTGTGAGTGTGAGCAGGGGGTGTGAGTGTGAGCGGGGGGTGTGAGTGTGAGCAGGGGATGAGTGTGAGCGGGGTGGTGAGGGTGAGCAGGGGGTGAGTGTGAGCGGGGGGTGACTGTGAGCAGGGGGTGAGTGTGAGCAGGGGGTGTGAGTGTGAGCAGGGGGGTGATTGTGAGCAGTGGGGTGAGTGTGAGCAGGGACGGGGTGATTGTGAGCAGGGGGGTGAGTGAGAGCATGGGGGGTGAGTGTGAGGGGGGTGAATGCGAGCAGCGGGTGAGTACGAGCGGTGGGGTGAGTGTGAGCAGCTGGGGTGAGTGTGAGCAGGGGGGGGTGATTGTGAGCAGGGGGTGAGTGTGAGCGGGGGGGGGCGAATGTGAGCGTGGGGGTGAGTGTGAGCAGGGGAGTGAGTGTGAGCAGGAGGGGAAAGTGTGATCAGGGGGGTGAGTGTGATCAGGGGGGTGAGTGTGATCAGGGGGTGAGTGTGAGCAGGGGGGCAAGCGTATGCAGAGAGGGAGTGTGTGAGCGGGGGGGTGGGTGTGAGCGGGGGGGTGAGTCTGAGCAGGGGGTGAGTGTGAGCAGGGGGTGTGAGTATGAGCAGGGGGGGTGATTGTGAGCAGAGGGGTGATTGTGAGCAGGGGGTGTGTGAGCGGGGGGGGTGATTGTGAGCAGTGGGGTGATTGTGAGCAGGGGGGTGATTGTGAGCAGGGGGTGAGTGTGAGCGTGGGGGGTGAGTGTGAGCGGGGGGCATGTGTGTGTGAGCAGGGGTGACTGTGAGCGGGGTGTGGTGAGTGTGAGCAGGGAGTGAGTGTGAGCAGCGGGGGGTGAGTGTGAGCAGGGGAGGTGTGTGTGAGTGGGGGGTGAGTGTGAGCAGGGGGGCTGAGTGTGAGCGGGGGGGGTGAGTGTGAGCAGGGGGTGAGCGTGAGCGGGGGGATGATTGTGAGCAGGGGGGGTGAGTGTAAGCAGGGGGTGAGTGTGAGCAGGGGTTGAGTATGAGCAGAGGGGGTGAGTGTGAGCAGGGGGGTGAGTGTGGGCAGCGGGGTGAGTGTGAGCCGGGGGATGAGTGTGACCGCGGGGTTAGTGTGAGTGGGGGTGAGTGTGAGCAGGTGGGGTGAGTGCGAGCAGGGGGGTGATTGCGAGCAGGGGGGTGATTGTGAGCAGGTGGTGAGTGTGAGCGTGATGGGCGAGTGTGAGCGTGGGGTTGAGTGTGAGCAGGGGGTGAGTGTGAGCAGGTGGGAGAGTGTGAGCAGGGGGGAGAGTGTGAGCAGGGGGGAGAGTGTGAGCAGGGGGGTGAGTGTGAGCAGGGGGGCTGATTGTGAGCAGGGGGTGAGTGTGAGCAGGGGGTGAGTGTGAGCAGGGGGTGATTGTGAGCAGGGGTGAGCGAGAGCAAGGGGTGAGTGTGAGCATGGGGTGAGTGTGAGCAGGGGGGTGAGTGCGAGTGGGGGATGAGTGTGAGCAGAGGGGTGAGTGTGAGCAGGAGTGGTGTGTGTTAGCAGGAGGGGTGAGTGTGAGCAGGGGGGTGCATGTGAGCAGGGGGGTGCATGTGAGCAGGGGGGTGAGTGTGAGCAGGTCGGGTGAGTGTGAGCAGGAGGGGTGAGTGTGAGCAGGGGGGTGCATGTGAGCAGGGGGGAGAGTGTGAACAGGTGGGGTGAATGTGAGCAGTGTGTGTGTGTGAGCAGTGGGGTGAGTGTGTGTGGGGGTTGAGTGTGAGCAGGGGGTGAGTGTGAGCAGGGGGTGAGTGTGAGCATGGGGGTGAGTGTGAGCAGGGGGGGTGAATGTGAGCAGGGGAGAGTGTGAGCAGGGGGTGAGTGTGATCGGGGGTGAGTGTGAGCAGGGGGCAAGCATGCGCAGAGAGGGTGAGTGTGAGCAGGGGGTGAGTGTGAGCAGGGGGTGAGTGTGAGCAGGGGATGAGTGTGAGCGGGGTGGTGAGGGTGAGCAGGGGGTGAGTGTGAGCATGGGGTGAGTGTGAGCAGGGGTGTGAGTGTGAGCAGGGTGTGAGTGTGAGCAGGGGGGGTGAGGGTGAGCAGGGGGGCATGTGTGTGTGCAGAGAGGGTGAGTGTGAGCGGGGGTTGAGTGTGAGATGGGTGTGGTGAGTGTGAGCAGGGGGTGAGTTTGAGCAGGGATGCTGAGTGTGAGCAGGGGGGGTGAGTCAGAGCAGGGGGTGAGTGTGAGCAGGGGGTGAGTGTGAGCAGGGGGTGAGTGTGAGCAGGGGGTGAGTGTGAGCAGTGGGTGAGTGTGAACAAGGGGTGAGTGTGAGCATGCGGTGAGTGTGTGCAGAGAGAGTGTGTGTGAGCAGGGGGGTGAGTGTGAGGTGGGGGGTGAGTGTGAGCAGGGGGTGAGTGTGAGCTGGGGGTGAGTGTGAGCTGGGGGTGAGTGTGAGCATGGGGTGAGTGTGAGCAGGGGGTGAGTGCGAGAGGGGGATGAGTGTGAGCAGAGGGGTGAGTGTGAGCAGGAGTGATGTGTGTTAGCAGGAGGGGTGAGTGTGAGCAGGGGGGTGCATGTGAGCAGGGGGGAGAGTGTGAACAGGTGGGGTGAATGTGAGCAGGAGGTGAGTGTGAGCAGGGGGGTGTGTGTGTGCGGGGGGTGAGTGTGAGCAGGGGGTTAATGTGAGCAGGGGGTGAGTGTGAGCATGGGGGTGAGTGTGAACAGGTGGGGTGAATGTGAGCAGGGTGTGTGTGTGAGCAGTGGGGTGAGTGTGTGTGGGGGGTGAGTGTGAGCAGGGGGTGAGTGTGAGCAGGGGGTGAGTGTGAGCATGGGGGTGAGTGTGAGCAGGGGGGGTGAATGTGAGCAGGGGAGAGTGTGAGCAGGGGGTGAGTGTGATCGGGGGTGAGTGTGAGCAGGGGGTGAGTGTGAGCAGGGGGTGAGTGTGAGCATGGGGGTGAGTGTGAGCAGGGGGGGTGAATGTGAGCAGGGGAGAGTGTGAGCAGGGGGGGTGAGTGTGAGCAGGGGGGCAAGCGTGTGCAGAGAGTGTGAGTGTGAGCGGGGGGTGTGAGTGTGAGCAGGGGGTGTGAGTGTGAGCGGGGGGTGTGAGTGTGAGCAGGGGATGAGTGTGAGCGGGGTGGTGAGGGTGAGCAGGGGGTGAGTGTGAGCGGGGGGTGACTGTGAGCAGGGGGTGAGTGTGAGCAGGGGGTGTGAGTGTGAGCAGGGGGGTGATTGTGAGCAGTGGGGTGAGTGTGAGCAGGGACGGGGTGATTGTGAGCAGGGGGGTGAGTGAGAGCATGGGGGGTGAGTGTGAGGGGGGTGAATGCGAGCAGCGGGTGAGTACGAGCGGTGGGGTGAGTGTGAGCAGCTGGGGTGAGTGTGAGCAGGGGGGGTGATTGTGAGCAGGGGGTGAGTGTGAGCGGGGGGGGGCGAATGTGAGCGTGGGGGTGAGTGTGAGCAGGGGAGTGAGTGTGAGCAGGAGGGGAAAGTGTGATCAGGGGGGTGAGTGTGATCAGGGGGGTGAGTGTGATCAGGGGGTGAGTGTGAGCAGGGGGGCAAGCCTATGCAGAGAGGGAGTGTGTGAGCGGGGGGGTGGGTGTGAGCGGGGGGGTGAGTCTGAGCAGGGGGTGAGTGTGAGCAGGGGGTGTGAGTATGAGCAGGGGGGGTGATTGTGAGCAGAGGGGTGATTGTGAGCAGGGGGTGTGTGAGCGGGGGGGGTGATTGTGAGCAGTGGGGTGATTGTGAGCAGGGGGGTGATTGTGAGCAGGGGGTGAGTGTGAGCGTGGGGGGTGAGTGTGAGCGGGGGGCATGTGTGTGTGAGCAGGGGTGACTGTGAGCGGGGTGTGGTGAGTGTGAGCAGGGAGTGAGTGTGAGCAGCGGGGGGTGAGTGTGAGCAGGGGAGGTGTGTGTGAGTGGGGGGTGAGTGTGAGCAGGGGGGCTGAGTGTGAGCGGGGGGGTGAGTGTGAGCAGGGGGTGAGCGTGAGCGGGGGGATGATTGTGAGCAGGGGGGGTGAGTGTAAGCAGGGGGTGAGTGTGAGCAGGGGTTGAGTATGAGCAGAGGGGGTGAGTGTGAGCAGGGGGGTGAGTGTGGGCAGCGGGGTGAGTGTGAGCCGGGGGATGAGTGTGACCGCGGGGTTAGTGTGAGTGGGGGTGAGTGTGAGCAGGTGGGGTGAGTGCGAGCAGGGGGGTGATTGCGAGCAGGGGGGTGATTGTGAGCAGGTGGTGAGTGTGAGCGTGATGGGCGAGTGTGAGCGTGGGGTTGAGTGTGAGCAGGGGGTGAGTGTGAGCAGGTGGGAGAGTGTGAGCAGGGGGGAGAGTGTGAGCAGGGGGGAGAGTGTGAGCAGGGGGGTGAGTGTGAGCAGGGGGGCTGATTGTGAGCAGGGGGTGAGTGTGAGCAAGGTGGGTGAGTATGAGCAGGGGGAGCATGAGCAGGGATGGTGAGTGTGAGCAGGGGGAGTGAGTGTGAGCAGGTGGGCATGTGTGTGCAGAGAGGGTGAGTGTGAGCAGGGAGGTGAGTGTGAGCAGGGAGGTGAGTGTGAGCAGGGGGTGAGTGTGAGCGGGGGTGAGTGTGAGCAGGGGGTGAGTGTGAGCAGGGAGTGAGTGTGAGCAGGGGGTGCGTGTGAGCAGGGGGTGAGTGTGAGCAGGGGGTGAGTGTGAGCAGGGGGTGAGTTTGAGCAGGGGGTGACTTTGAGCAGGGGTGTGAGTATGAGCAGAGGGAGCGTGAGCAGGGATGGTGAGTGTGAGCAGGGGGGGTGAGTGTGAACCGGGTGGGGCGAGTGTGAGCAGGGGGGCATGTGTGTGCAGAGAGGGTGCATGTGAGCAGGGGGTGAGCGTGAGCAGCGGAGGGTGAGTGTGAGCAGGGGAGGTGTGTGTGAGTGGGGGTGAGTGTGAGCAGGGGGGGTGAGTGTGAGCAGGGAGGGTGCGTGTGAGCAGTGGGACTGAGTGTGAGCAGGGGGGTGAGTGTGAGTGGGGATGAGTGTGAGCGGGGGTGAGTGCGAGCACGGGTTGAGTGTGAGCACGGGTGTGAGCGTGAGCAGGGGAGGTGAGGGTGAGCAGGGGGGCATGTGTGTGCAGAGAGGGTGAGTGTGAGCGGGGGTTGAGTGTGAGCGGGTGGGGTGAGTGTGAGCGGGTGGGGTGAGTGGGAGCAGGGGGCTGAGTGTGAGCAGGGGGTGAGTGTGAGAGGTGTGTGGTGAGTGTGAGCAGGGGGTGAGTGTGAGCAGGGGGTGAGTTTGAGCAGGGATGCTGAGTGTGAGCAGTGGGGGTGAGTGTGAGCAGGGGGGTGAGACAGAGCAGGGGGTGAGTGGGAGCAGGGGGTGAGTGTGAACAAGGGGTTAGTGTGAGCATGGGGTGAGTGTGTGCAGAGAGAGTGTGTGTGAGCAGGGGGTGAGTGTGAGCAGGGGGTGAGTGTGAGCAGGGGGTGAGTGTGAGCTGGGGGTGAGTGTGAGCAGGGGGTGAGTGTGAGCAGGGGGTGAGTGTGAGCAGGGGTGAGCGAGAGCAAGGGGTGAGTGTGAGCATGGGGTGAGTGTGAGCAGGGGGGTGAGTGCGAGTGGGGGATGAGTGTGAGCAGAGGGGTGAGTGTGAGCAGGAGTGGTGTGTGTTAGCAGGAGGGGTGAGTGTGAGCAGGGGGGGTGCATGTGAGCAGGGGGGTGCATGTGAGCAGGGGGGTGAGTGTGAGCAGGTGGGGTGAGTGTGAGCAGGAGGGGTGAGTGTGAGCAGGGGGGTGCATGTGAGCAGGGGGGAGAGTGTGAACAGGTGGGGTGAATGTGAGCAGTGTGTGTGTGTGAGCAGTGGGGTGAGTGTGTGTGGGGGTTGAGTGTGAGCAGGGGGTGAGTGTGAGCAGGGGGTGAGTGTGAGCATGGGGGTGAGTGTGAGCAGGGGGGGTGAATGTGAGCAGGGGAGAGTGTGAGCAGGGGGTGAGTGTGATCGGGGGTGAGTGTGAGCAGGGGGCAAGCATGCGCAGAGAGGGTGAGTGTGAGCAGGGGGTGAGTGTGAGCAGGGGGTGAGTGTGAGCAGGGGATGAGTGTGAGCGGGGTGGTGAGGGTGAGCAGGGGGTGAGTGTGAGCATGGGGTGAGTGTGAGCAGGGGTGTGAGTGTGAGCAGGGTGTGAGTGTGAGCAGGGGGGGTGAGGGTGGGCAGGGGGGCATGTGTGTGTGCAGAGAGGGTGAGTGTGAGCGGGGGTTGAGTGTGAGATGGGTGTGGTGAGTGTGAGCAGGGGGTGAGTTTGAGCAGGGATGCTGAGTGTGAGCAGGGGGGGTGAGTCAGAGCAGGGGGTGAGTGTGAGCAGGGGGTGAGTGTGAGCAGGGGGTGAGTGTGAGCAGGGGGTGAGTGTGAGCAGTGGGTGAGTGTGAACAAGGGGTGAGTGTGAGCATGCGGTGAGTGTGTGCAGAGAGAGTGTGTGTGAGCAGGGGGGTGAGTGTGAGGTGGGGGGTGAGTGTGAGCAGGGGGTGAGTGTGAGCTGGGGGTGAGTGTGAGCTGGGGGTGAGTGTGAGCATGGGCTGAGTGTGAGCAGGGGGTGAGTGCGAGTGGGGGATGAGTGTGAGCAGAGGGGTGAGAGTGAGCAGGAGTGATGTGTGTTAGCAGGAGGGGTGAGTGTGAGCAGGGGGGTGCATGTGAGCAGGGGGGAGAGTGTGAACAGGTGGGGTGAATGAGCAGGAGGTGAGTGTGAGCAGGGGGGTGAGTGTGTGCGGGGGGTGAGTGTGAGCAGGGGGTTAATGTGAGCAGGGGGTGAGTGTGAGCATGGGGGTGAGTGTGAGCAGGGGGTGAAGGTGAGCGGGGGAGAGTGTGAGCAGGGGGGTGGAGTGTGATCAGGGGGGTGAGTGTGAGCAGGGGGCAAGCGTGTGCAGAGAGGGTGAGTGTGAGCGGGGGGTGAATGTGAGCGGGGGGTGAGTGTGAGCAGGGGGTGAGTGTGAGCAGGGGGTGAGTGTGAGCAGGGGGTGAGTGTGAGCAGGGGATGAGTGTGAGCAGGGGATGAGTGTGAGCGGGGTGGTGAGGGTGAGCAGGGGGTGAGTGTGAGCGGGGGGTGGGTGTGAGCAGGGGGTGAGTGTGAGCAGGGGGAGTGAGTGTGAGCAGGGGGTGTGAGTGTGAGCAGGCCGGTGATTGTGAGCAGGGGGTGAGTGTGAGCAGGGAGGGGGTGATTGTGAGCAGGGGGGTGAGTGAGAGCATGGGGGGTGAGTGTGAGGGGGAGGTGAATGTGAGCAGGGGGTGAGTATGAGCGGTGGGGGTGAATGTGAGCAGGGAGGGGGTGATTGTGAGCAGGGGGGTGAGTGTGAGCGTGGGGGGTGAGTGTGCGCGGGGCGGTGAGTGTGAGCAGGGGTTGAGTGTGAGCAGGGGGTGAGTGTGAGTAGGGAGGCAAGCGTGTGCAGAGAAGGTGAGTGTGAGCAGGAGGGGTGAGTGTGAGCAGGGGGTGAGTGTGAGCAGGGAGGGGATGATTGTGAGCGGGGTGGTGAGTGTGAGCATGGGGGTGAGTGTGAGCGGGGGGGTGAATGTGACCAGAGGGTGAGTGTGAGCGCGGGGGTTGAGTGTGAGCATGGGTGGTGAGTGTGAGCAGGGGGGGTGAGTGTGAGCATGGGTGGTGAGTGTGAGCGGGGGGGGGTGAGTGTGAGCTGGGGGGGTGAGTGTGAGCGCGGGGGTTGAGTGTGGGTTGAGGGGGGTGGGGGTGAGTGTGAGCTCTGGGATGCTATGTACTGAACACTATTGGGAAGGATGGAGGTTGGGAGTAGATTGTGTGAATCGAAATGGCTCTGACCAGCACATCCTGTGAGTGAGGCAATGGACAGTGACCACCAGGTGACCGGCGTATCTCCGGCTGGTGCCTGTGGCAGCTCATGGCTGCATCTCTCCAAACACTTCATCAACTTGGCTCCACACCTCAGAGACGTGAGAGGGCAGTGGGATATGAGAGGTAAGTGAGATATCAGAAGTCAGGGAGATGTGAGGGGTCAGTGGAATGTTAGAGGTCAGTGGGATGTCAGAGGTCAGTAAGGGACCAGACAATACTAACCAGGACAGGGCTGATTGCTGCAGACAAATTCTCCCTTCACACAGGAACTGTGGAGAAAAGAAATAGAATTTAAGAATCCAACTCAAATAAAACATCTGACACAAACCCAAAGCTCCACCCATCAATACCTCTTATTGCTACCAAATTGGATAACCTCACAGTTATCCACATTATACTGCATCCGTCCTGCAGATGCCCACACACTCAGCCTGTCCAAATCACACTGAAGCATCTCTGCATCCTTCTCACAGCTCACCCTCCCACCCAACTTTGTGTCATCTGCAAATCTGGAGACAATACAGCCAGTTCCCTCTTCAACTAAGGGGAACAGCTGCTCCTTATCCACTCTGTCCATGCCCCTCATAATCTTGTACACCTCAATCAGGTCGCCCCCTCAGTCTTCTCTGCTCCAATGAAAACAACCCAAGCCTATCCAACCTCTCTTCATAACTGAAATGCTCCGTCCCAGGCAGCATCCTGGTGAATCTCCTCTGCACTCCCTCCAGTGCAATCACATCCTTCCTATAATGTGGTGACCAGAACTGCACACAGTGCTCCAGCTGTGGCCTCACCAAAGTTATATAAACTCCAACATGACTTCCCTGCTTTTGTAATCTACGCCTCGATTAGAGTCATAGAGGTTTACAGCATGGAAACAGGCCCTTTGGCCCAACTTGTCCATGCCGCCCTTTTTTTTTAACCCCTCAGCGAATCCCAATTACCCGCATTTGGCCCATATCCCTCTATCCCCATCGTACCCATGTAAATATCTAAATGCTTTCTAAATGACTTCAGCAAGGCGTTCGATAAGGTCCCCCATGCAAGACTTCTTGAGAAAGTGAGAGGGCATGGGATCCAAGGGGCTGTTGCCTTGTGGATCCAGAACTGGCTTGCCTGCAGAAGGCAGAGAGTGGCTGTGGAGGGGTCTTTCTCTGCATGGCGGTCAGTGACCAGTGGAGTGCCCCAGGGATCTGTTCTGGGACCCTTGCTGTTTGTCATTTTCATAAATGACCTGGATGAGGAAGTGGAGGGATGGGTTGGTAAGTTTGCTGACGACACCAAGGTAGGTGGTGTTGTGGATAGTTTGGAGGGATGTCAGAAGTTGCAGCGAGACATAGATAGAATGCAAGACTGGGCGGAGAAGTGGCAGATGGACTTCAACCCGGATAAGTGTGTGGTGATCCATTTTGGCAGATCCAATGGGATGAAGCAGCAATATAATATGAAGGGTACCATTCTTAGCAGTGTAGAGGATCAGAAGGACCTTGGGGTCCGGGTCCATAGGACTCTTAAATCGGCCTCGCAGGTGGAGGATGCGGTCAAGAAGGCGTACGGCGTACTGGCCTTCATTAATCGAGGGATTGAGTTTAGGAGTCGGGAGATAATGCTGCAGCTTTATAGGACCCTGGTTAGACCCCACTTGGAGTACTGCGCGCAGTTCTGGTCACCTCATCACAGGAAAGATGTTGAAGCCATTGAAAGGGTGCAGAGGAGATTTACAAGGATGTTGCCTGGATTGGGGGGCATGCCTTATGAGGATAGGTTGAGGGAGCTTGGTCTCTTCTCCCTGGAGAGACGAAGGATGAGAGGTGACCTGATAGAGGTTTACAAGATGTTGAGAGGTCTGGATAGGGTAGACTCTCAGAGGCTATTTCCAAGGGCTGAAATGGTTGCTACGAGAGGACACAGGTTTAAGGTGCTGGGGGGTAGGTACAGAGGAGATGTCAGGGGTAAGTTTTTCACTCAGAGGGTGGTGGGTGAGTGGAATCGGCTGACGTCGGTGGTGGTGGAGGCAAACTCGTTGGGGTCTTTTAAGAGACTTCTGGATGAGTACATGGGATTTAATGGGATTGAGGGCTATAGATAGGCCTAGAGGTGGGGATGTGATCGGCGCAACCTGTGGGCCGAAGGGCCTGTTTGTGCTGTGGCTTTCTATGTTCTATGTTCTAAAAGATAAAATTGTACCCGCCTCTACTACTACCTCTGGCAGCTTGTTCCAGACACTCACCACCCTGTGTGTGAAAAAATTGCCCCTCTGGTCACTTTTGTATCTCTCCCCTTTCACCTTAAACCTACTAAAAAGGACATGGCTGGTATGAGTGGGAGGCCCGTATACTGCATTCATAGAACATAGAACATAGAACATTACAGCGCAGAACAGGCCCTTCGGCCCACGATGTTGCACCGACCAGTTAAAAAAAAAACTGTGACCCTCCAACCTAAACCAATTTCTTTTCGTCCATGAACCTATCTACGGATCTCTTAAACGCCCCCAAACTAGGCGCATTTACAACTGATGCTGGCAGGGCATTCCAATCCCTCACCACCCTCTGGGTAAAGAACCTACCCCTGACATCGGTTCTATAACTACCCCCCCTCAATTTAAAGCCATGCCCCCTCGTGCTGGATTTCTCCATCAGAGGAAAAAGGCTATCACTATCCACCCTATCTAAACCTCTAATCATCTTATATGTTTCAATAAGATCCCCTCTTAGCCGCCGCCTTTCCAGCGAAAACAATCCCAAATCGGTGTGGGATGTGGGAGTTCCTGGAGACAACTTGCCTCCCGGAAGTCCATATCTGTGCCAGATGTGTGGAACTGCAACTCCTGAAGGATCGTGTAAGGGAGCTGGAGCTGAGGCTCGATGAACTCAGTTTAGTTAGGGAAAATGAGAGAGTAATAGATAAAAGTTATAGTCAGGTAGTGACACCAGGGTCTCGGAAGGAAGACACGTGGGTCACGGTTAGGAGGGGTAATAGTCAGAAGGGTGATTTGCCAGAAAGTACCCCAGTGGCAGTCTCCCATAAAAGAAAGGGATGGGCAACAGATGGAAGAAGGGAAGGGAGTGAGCAGTCTGTGGAGGGATCCCCTGTGGTTGTCCCCCTCCAAAATAGGTATCTTGTTTTGGATTCTGTGGAGGGGGATGACCCTCCAGGGGTAAGCCACGAGGACCAGATCGCCTCCACGGAGACAGGCTCAGGGGTCCGGAAGGGAAAGAAGGTATTTAGGAGAGCGATAGTTGTGGGGGACGCAATGGTTAGAGGCACGGACAGGCGCTTCTGTGGGACTGAACGAGAATCCAGGATGGTAGTCTGCCTCCCTGGTGCCGGGGAACTGGATGTCTCCGAGAGGGTAGGAAGCATATTTAAAAAGGAAGGTAGTCAAACTGATGTGATTGTACACATTGGTGGAAATGATGTAGGTAGGAAGAGCAGGGGGGTCATACGAGAGAAATTCAGGGAGTTGGGTGCTAGGCTAAAAAGTAAGACCTCCAGGGTAGCAATCTCTGGACTGCTCCCGGTGTCTAGTGCAAGTGAGGCTCGGAACAGGGAGATTCTACAGTTGAACGCGTGGCTAAAGGACTGGTGCAAGAGGGAGGGTTTTAAATACATAGATAACTGGGAAATCTTCAAGTCAGGATGGCAACTGTACAGAAAGGATGGGTTACACCTTAACTGGAAGGGAGCAAATATCCTGGCTGGGAGTTTTGCTAGAGTGTTTCGGCAGGATTTAAACTAGTGTGGCAGGGGGGTGGGGAACAAAACAGGAGGTCAGTAAATACTGAGGCTGGGGTTGAGCTGGGGGCCAGGGCAAGGCTAGCTAAGAAGAGGAGCACTCTGGAGGAGGAGGACCTGACTGGACCTGGAGGTCTGGAGTGCATCTGCTTCAATGCGAGGAGTGTAACGGGTAAAACAGACGAACTTAGGGCCTTAATGCTTATGCGGAATTTGGATGTGGTTGCGGTGACGGAAACTTGGTTAAAAGAAGGACAGGACTGGCAGCTGAATATTCCGGGGTATAAGTGTTTTAGGCGAGACAGAGGAGGGGCTAAAAAAGGTGGGGGAGTAGCGATATTAGTTAGGGAGCATATTACCGCGGTGCAGAGGGTAGACAACTTAGAGGGGTCATGTACTGAGTCGCTGTGGGTGGAACTCAGAAACAGGAAGGGTGCAGTCACTATGCTGGGGGTGTACTACAGACCACCCAACAGCCCACGGGAAGTGGAGGAAAGGATATGTCAGGAGATTCTGGATAGGTGCAGAAAACATAGGGTTGTTGTAGTGGGGGACTTTAATTTCCCTGGCACAGACTGGAAAGTGCTTAGAGCTGGGGGTCCGGACGGGGAGGAATTTGTAAAATGCGTACTGGAAGGTTCTTTGGAACAGTATGTAGATAGCCCGACTAGAGAGGGGGCTATACTGGACCTAGTTCTGGGAAATGAGCCCGGTCAGGTCGTCAAAGTTTCGGTAGGGGAACATGTGGCAAATAGTGACCACAACTCTGTTAACTTTAGGATAGTAATGGACAAGGATGAGTGCTGTCCTACGGGCAGGGTGCTAAATTGGGGGAAGGCTAACTATAGCCGGATTAGGCAGGAATTGGTGGATGTTGATTGGGAGAGGATGTTCGAGGGTAAGTCCGCGTCTGGCATGTGGGAGTCTTTTAAGGAACTATTGATAAGGCTGCAGGATAGGCATGTGCCTGTAAAAAGGAAAGATAGGAAAGGTAGGATTCGAGAGCCGTGGATAACCAGGGAAATTGAGGATCTGATTAAAATGAAAAGGGAGGCGTACATTAAGTCCAGGCAACTCTGCTATTTGTGATATATATAAATGATTTGGAAGAAGGTGTAACTGGTGTAATCAGCAAGTTTGCGGATGACACGAAGATGGCTGGAATTGCGGATAGCGAAGAGCATTGTCGGGCAATACAGCAGGATATAGATCGGCTGGAAAATTGGGCGGAGAGGTGGCAGATGGAGTTTAATCCGGATAAATGCGAAGTGATGCATTTTGGAAGAAATAATGTAGGGAGGAGTTATACAATAAATGGCAGAGTCATCAGGAGTATAGAAACACAGAGGGACCTAGGTGTGCAAGTCCACAAATCCTTGAAGTTGGCAACACAGGTGGAGAAGGTGGTGAAGAAGGCATATGGTATGCTTGCCTTTATAGGACAGGGTATAGAATATAAAAGCTGGAGTCTGATGATGCAGCTGTATAGAACGCTGGTTAGGCCACATTTGGAGTACTGCGTCCAGTTCTGGTCGCCGCACTACCAGAAGGACGTGGAGGCATTGGAGAGAGTGCAGAGAAGGTTTACCAGGATGTTGCCTGGTATGGAGGGTCTTAGCTATGAGGAGAGATTGGGTAGACTGCGGTTGTTCTCCTTGGAAAGACGGAGAATGAGGGGAGATCTAATAGAGGTATACAAGATTATGAAGGGTATAGATAGGGTGAACAGTGGGAAGCTTTTTCCCAGGTCGGAGGTGACGATCACGAGGGGTCACGGGCTCAAGCTGAGAGGGGCGAAGTATAACTCAGACATCAGAGGGACGTTTTTTACACAGAGGGTGGTGGGGGCCTGGAATGCGCTGCCAAGTAGGGTGGTGGAGGCGGACACGCTGACATCGTTTAAGACTTACCTGAAGAGTCACATGAGCAGTCTGGGAATGGAGGGATACAAACGATTGGTCTAGTTGGACCAAGGAGCGGCACAGGCTTGGAGGGCCGAAGGGCCTGTTTCCTGTGCTGTACTGTTCTTTGTTCTTTGTTCTACGCCCTCTAGTTTTAGAATCCCCGCCCTTTGGGAAAAGATATTGACTATCTGGAACATAGAACATTACAGCGCAGTACAGGCCCTTCGGCCCTCGATGTTGCGCCGACCAGTGAAACCAATCTAAAGCCCCTCTAATCTACACTATTCCAATATCATCCACATGTTTATCCAAAAACCATTTGAATGCTCTTAATGTTGACGAGTCCACTACTGCTGCAGGCAGGGCATTCCACGCCCTTACTACTCTCTGAGTAAAGAACCTACCTCTAACATCTGACCTATATCTCTCACCCCTCAATTTAAAGCTATGTCCCCTCGTGTTAGCCATCACCATCTGAGGAAAAAGTCTCTCACTATCCACCCTGTTTAATCCTCTGACCATCTTGTATGCCTCTATTAAGTCACCTCTTAACCTTCTTCTCTCTAACAAAAACAACCTCAGGTCCCTCAGCCTTTCCTCATACAATCTTCCGACCATACCAGGCAACATCCTGGTAAATCTCCTCTGCACCCTTTCCAACACTTCCACATGTTTTCCTATAATGTTGCGACCAGAACTGTACGCAATATTCCAAGTGTGGCCGCACCAGAGTTTTGTAAAGTTGCAGCATGACCTCATGGCTCCGAAACTCAATCCCTCTACCAATAAAAGCTAACACACCGTACGCCTTCTTAACACCTCTATCAACCTGGGTGCCAACTTTCAGGGATCTATGCACATGGACACCCAGATCCCTCTGTTCATCCACACTACCAAGTATCTTTCCATTAGCCCAGTACTCTGTATTCCTGTTACTCCTTCCAAAGTGAATCACCTCACACTTTTCCGCATTAAACTCCATTTGCCACCTCTCAGCCCAGCTCTGCAGCTTATCTATGTCCCTCTGTAACCTGCCACTTCCCTCCGCACTGTCTACAACTCCACCGACTTTAGTGTCATCCGCAAATTTACACATCCATCCTTCTATGCCCTCATCCAGGTCATTAATAAAAATGACAAACAGCAGTGGCCCCAAAACAGATCCTTGCGGTACACCACTAGTAACTGAACTCCAGGATGAATATTTCCCATCAACCACCACCCTCTGTTTTCATACAGCTAGCCAAATCCTGATCCAAACCACTAAATCACCCTCAATCCCATGTGTCCGTATTTTCTGCAACAGCTTACCATGGGGAACCTTATCAAACGCTTTGCTGAAATCCATATACACCACATCAACCGCTTTACCTTCATCCATCTCTTTGGTCACCTTCTCAAAGAACTCAATAAGGTTTGTGAGGCACGACCTACCCTTCACAAAACCGTGCTGACGATCCCTAATCAAATTATTCCTTTCTAGATGATTATAGATCCTATCTCTTATAATCCTTTCCAAAACTTTGCCTATAACAGAAGTAAGGCTCACCGGTCTATAATTACCAGGGTTGTCCCTACTCCCCTTCTTGAACAAGGGGACAACATCTAGCTGATCTATGCCCCTCATTATTTTATAGACCTCTATAAGATCACCACACGCTCCAGAGAAAAAAGTCCCAGTCTATCCAGCCTCTCCTTATAACTCAATCCATCAAGTCCCGGTAGCATTCTAGTAAAGAGATAGGAGAGGCACTAAATGAATATTTTTCGTCAGTATTCACGCAGGAAAAAGACAATGTTGTTAGAAACATAGAAAAACTACAGCACAAACAGGCCCTTTGGCCCACAAGTTGTGCCGAACACATCCCTACCTTCTAGACCTATCTATAACCCTCCATCCTATTAAGCTCCATGTACTCATCCAGGAGTCTCTTAAAAGACCCTATTGAGTTCGCCTCCACCACCACTGACGGCAGCCAATTCCACTCACCCACCACCCTCTGTGTGAAAAACATACCCCTAACATCTCCCCTGTACCTACCCCCCAGCACCCTAAACCTGTGTCCTCTCGTAGCAGACATTTCCACCCTGGGAAAAAGCCTCTGAGAGTCCACCCGATCTATGCCTCTCAACATCTTATACACCTCTATTAGGTCTCCTCTCATCCTTCGTCTCTCCAAGGAGAAAAGACCGAGCTCCCTCAGCCTATCCTCATAAGGCATGCCACTCAATTCAGGCAACATCCTTGTAAATCTCCTCTGCACCCTTTCAATCTTTTCCACATCCTTCCTATAGTGAGGTGACCAGAACTGAGCACAGTACTCCAAGTGGGGTCTGACGGTTGTTGAGGAGAATACTGAGATACAGGCTATTGGACTAGACGGGTGATGCGCGTTATCATCCACGAGGCTAGATGCTCAGGAAATAAAGGCTTTTATTTGCTGTAACGAAGCAGCTAACAATTATATACACGATCCCAGACTGAGGGGTCCCAGCCAGAGCAGGGACCTTTATACCTCTCCCAGGAGGCGGAGCCCGACTGGGATGTACCACAACACTACAATACAAAGGTGTAACCCCACCCTAACCCCAACAGCAACAAGTAGCACAACCCATCCCTAACCCAACAGTAACATATGTACATCCTTGTCGTACTGGCCAGACCCTGGCTCAGTACTATCCAGTGGGAAGCAACGATGGTTCACCACATTCACCCCTCCTTTGAGAACAAAGGCCGGCGGGTACAAAAACAGAATAATTTGTCATCAGTCTATAAGTTCAGACGGTCAGGGGGACCGCACCGTCGTTGTGACCTCCTCAATACCGGCGGTGACACCGGAGTCGGCACTCACAGTGGCGTTCTCCCCAAGGCGATGTCCAGCTGTTCCTCCACAGTCTCACGGGCCGGTTGACCCTGAGGTGATGGTAGTCCATGGAGTTCCGACACGCCCTGAAGTGGCGACCATTCTCTGGACTCAGGCAAGCTGTACACGGGAGTAAAAGGGTTAAGCAATGGTCCCGATGCTGCCCGTGCCGTGTCCGGGGGAGAAACAGGAGTTAAGGGGTTTGTAACAGGGGGTATGGGAGTGACAGGGGTTGCTACATCCCCTGCGGGCGCCAGGTCTCGGATCGAGACCGTGTCCTCTCGCCTGTCAGGGTATGCCACATAGGCATACTGAGGGTTGGCGTGGAGGAGATGGACCTGTTCGACCAACGGGTCGGACTTGCGGGTCCTAACATGTTGCCGCAGGAGGACGGGTCCTGAGTACGTCAACCAAGACGGTAATGAGGTCCCCGAGGAAGACTTCCGAGGGAATGAAAACATCCTCTCATGGGGAGTAGCATTGGTTGCCGTACACAGGAGTGAGCGAATAGAATGGAGCGCATCAGGGAGCACCTCTTGCCAACGGGAGACTGGAAGGCTTTTTGACTTCAACGCCAGTAAGACAGACTTCCAGACGGTAGCATTCTCACGTTCCACCTGTCCGTTACCCCAAGGGTTGTAGCTCGTGGTCCTACTAGAGGCAATCCCGTATGAGAGCAGGAATTGCCTCAAGTCATCGCTCATGAATGATGGATGTCTCAGGGACAGGACTGGGTGCTTCAGGTGCCGGGTTTTAGATGTTTCAGGAAGGACAGGGAGGGAGGCAAGAGAGGGGGGGGAGTGGCACTGTTGATCAGGGATAGTGTCACGGCTGTAGAGAAGGTGGACGCCGTGGAGGGATTGACTACGGAGTCTCTGTGGGTGGAGGTTAGGAACAGGAAGGGGTCGGTAACTTTGCTGGGTGTTTTCTATAGGCCGCCCAATAGTAACAGAGATGTTGAGGAGCAGATGGGGAAACAGATCCTGGAGCGATGTAGGAATAACAGAGTTGTCGTGATGGGAGATTTTAATTTCCCAAACATAGATTGGAATATCCCTAGGGCTAGGGGTTTGGATGGAGAGGAGTTTGTTAGGTGTGTCCAGGAGAGTTTCCTGACACAGTATGTGGATAAGCCTACTAGAGGAGAGGCTGTACTTGATCTGGTGCTGGCTAATGAACCTGGACAGGTGGAGGATCTCTCGGTGGGTGAGCATCTTGGGGATAGCGATCATAATTCTATCTCCTTCACGATAGCATTGGAAAGAGATAGGATCAGGAAGGCTAGGAAAGTGTTTCTCTGGAGTAAAGGGAAATACAGTGTCATCAGGGAGGAAATTAGACGGGAAAATTGGAAGGAGGCACTCTTGGGGAAAAGTACCGAAGGAAAGTGGAGGATTTTCAAGGAATGTTTGTCTGGAGCTCTGCATGACAACGTTCCGATGAGACAGGGGGGTGTTGGTAGGGTACGGGAACCGTGGTGCACGAAGGTTGTGATGAACCTGGTGAATAAGAAAAGAGAGGCGTACAGAAGGTTCAGAGAGCTAGGAGGTGTTAAGGATTTAGAGGAGTATACGGGATGTAGGAAGGAGCTTAAGAAGGAAATTAGGAGAGCGAGAAGGGGTCATGAGAAGACCTTGGCGGGTAAGATTAAGGAGAATCCCAAGGCTTTCTACAAATATGTCAAGAGTAAAAGGATGAGATGTGAAGGCATAGGACCCTTAAAAGGTGAAGGGGGAAAAGTTTGTGCGGAACCGTTAGAAATGGCGGAGGTGCTTAATGAATATTTTACCTCGGTATTCACGGTGGAAAGGGATCTGGGTGGTTGTACTGCTGGTTTGCGGTGGACAGAAAGGATCGAGCATGTGGACATAAAGAAAGAGGATGTGTTGGAACTATTGAATGGCATCAAGGTTGGTAAGTCGCCGGGACCGGATGGGATGTACCCCAGGTTACTGTGGGAGGCGAGGGAGGAGATTGCGGAGCCTTTGGCGATGATCTTTGCATCGTCGATGGAGACGGGAGAGGTTCCGGAGGATTGGAGGATTGCAGATGTGGTCCCTATATTCAAGAAAGGGAACAGGGACAGCCCGGGAAATTACCGACCGGTGAGTCTAACCTCAGTGGTTGGTAAGTTGATGGAGAGGATCCTGAGAGACAGGATTTATGATCATCTAGAGAAGTTTAGTATGATCAAAAGTAGTCAGCACGGCTTTGTCAAGGGCAGGTCGTGCCTTACGAGCCTGGTTGAGTTCTTTGAAAATGTGACCAAACACATTGACAAAGGAAGAGCGGTGGATGTGGTCTATATGGACTTCAGCAAGGCGTTCGATAAGGTCCCCCATGCAAGACTTCTTGAGAAAGTGAGAGGGCATGGGATCCAAGGGGCTGTTGCCTTGTGGATCCAGAACTGGCTTGCCTGCAGAAGGCAGAGAGTGGCTGTGGAGGGGTCTTTCTCTGCATGGAGGTCAGTGACCAGTGGAGTGCCCCAGGGATCTGTTCTGGGACCCTTGCTGTTTGTCATTTTCATAAATGATCTGGATGAGGAAGTGGAGGGATGGGTTGGTAAGTTTGCTGACGACACCAAGGTAGGTGGTGTTGTGGATAGTTTGGAGGGATGTCAGAAGTTGCAGCGAGACATAGATAGAATGCAAGACTGGGCGGAGAAGTGGCAGATGGACTTCAACCCGGATAAGTGTGTAGTGATCCATTTTGGCAGATCCAATGGGATGAAGCAGCAGTATAATATGAAGGGTACCATTCTTAGCAGTGTAGAGGATCAGAAGGACCTTGGGGTCCGGGTCCATAGGACTCTTAAATCGGCCTCGCAGGTGGAGGATGCGGTCAAGAAGGCGTACGGCGTACTAGCCTTCATTAATCGAGGGATTGAGTTTAGGAGTCGGGAGATAATGCTGCAGCTTTATAGGACCCTGGTTAGACCCCACTTGGAGTACTGCGCGCAGTTCTGGTCACCTCATTACAGGAAGGATGTTGAGGCCATTGAAAGGGTGCAGAGGAGATTTACAAGGATGTTGCCTGGATTGGGAGGCATGCCTTATGAGGATAGGTTGAGGGAGCTTGGTCTCTTCTCCCTGGAGAGACGAAGGATGAGGGGTGACCTGATAGAGGTTTACAAGATGTTGAGAGGTCTGGATAGGGTAGACTCTCAGAGGCTATTTCCAAGGGCTGAAATGGTTGCTACGAGAGGACACAGGTTTAAGGTGCTGGGGGGTAGGTACAGAGGAGGTGTCAGGGGTAAGTTTTTCACTCAGAGGGTGGTGGGTGAGTGGAATCGGCTGACGTCGGTGGTGGTGGAGGCAAACTCGTTGGGGTCTTTTAAGAGACTTCTGGATGAGTACATGGGATTTAATGGGATTGAGGGCTATAGATAGGCCTAGAGGTAGGGATATGATCAGCGCAACTTGTGGGCCGAAGGGCCTGTTTGTGCTGTGGCTTTCTATGTTCTATGTTCTATGAACGACGAGCCCCTGTCGCTGTGAATGTAGCCGGGGTACCCGAACAGGGTAAAGAGATCACTGAATGCCTTGATAACCGTGGCAGCGGATGTATCAGAGCAGGGAACAACAAAAGGGAACCTAGAGTACTCGTCAATGATGTTGAGGAAGTACACATTCCGATCTGTTGAGGGAAGGGGGCCCTTAAAATCGACACTCAGTCTCTCGAAGGGACGAGTGGCCTTGACTAAATGTGCCCGGTCAGGTCGGTAAAAGTGCGGTTTGCATTCCGCGCAAACCCGACAGCTTCTTGTTACGGACCTGACGTCCTCCACCGAGTAGGGCAGATTGCGGGCTTTTATAAAGTGGTAGAGCCGAGTGACCCCAGGATGGCATAGGTCATTATGGAGAGCCTGCAAACGGTCCTCCTGTATACTGGCGCATGTTCCACGCGAGAGGGCATCCGTGGGCTCATTGAGTTTCCCTGGACGATACATGATGTCATAGTTATAGGTGGAGAGTTCAATTCTCCACCGCAAGATCTTGTCGTTCTTGATCTTGCCCCTCTGCGTGTTGTTAAACATGAACGCCACGGACCGCTGGTCCGTGATCAGGGTGAACCGTTTTCCCGCCAAGTAATGGCGCCAGTGCCTGACGGCCTCCACAATGGCCTGGGCCTCCTTTTCCACCGCTGAATGCCGGATTTCGGGGCCTTGGAGGGTGCGGGAAAAAAATGTGACGGGCCTGCCCGCCTGGTTAAGTGTGGCGGCCAGGGCGAAATCAGATGCATCGCTCTCCACCTGAAAGGGGATGGACTCATCAACAGCGTGCATCGTAGCTTTCGCGATGTCGGCTTTTAGTTTATCGAAGGCCAATCGGGCCTCTGGCGTTAGGGGAAAGGTAGTGGACTTAATGAGCGGACGGGCTTTGTCCACGTAATTGGGAACCCACTGTGCACAATAAGAGAAGAAGCCTAAGCATCTTCTCAGTGCTTTTGCACCAGTGGGCAAGGGAAGTTCAGAAAGGGGGCGCATACGGTCTGGATCAGGGCCAATGACCCCGTTCTCCACCACGTATCCTAGGATGGCTAAACGGCGCGTACGGAACACACACTTCTCCCTGTTGTAGGTCAGATTCAGGCGAGATGCAGTGCGTAGGAAATTCAGGAGATTTGTGTCGTGGTCCTGCTGGTCATGGCCGCAGATGGTGACATTATCCAGGTACGGGAACATAGAACATAGAACATAGAACATTACAGCGCAGAACAGGCCCTTCGGCCCACGATGTTGCACCGACCAGTTAAAAAAAAAACTGTGACCCTCCAACCTAAACCAATTTCTTTTCGTCCATGAACCTATCTACGGATCTCTTAAACGCCCCCAAACTAGGCGCATTTACTACTGATGCTGGCAGGGCATTCCAATCCCTCACCACCCTCTGGGTAAAGAACCTACCCCTGACATCGGTTCTATAACTACCCCCCCTCAATTTAAAGCCATGCCCCCTCGTGCTGGATTTCTCCATCAGAGGAAAAAGGCTATCACTATCCACCCTATCTAAACCTCTAATCATCTTATATGTTTCAATAAGATCCCCTCTTAGCCGCCGCCTTTCCAGCGAAAACAATCCCAAATCCCTCAGCCTCTCCTCATAGGATCTCCCCTCCATACCAGGCAACATCCTGGTAAACCTCCTCTGCACCCTCTCCAAAGCCTCCACATCCTTCCTGTAATGTGGGGACCAGAACTGCACACAGTACTCCAAGTGCGGCCGCACCAGAGTTGTGTACAGTTGCAACATAACGCTACGACTCCTAAATTCAATCCCCCTACCAATAAACGCCAAGACACCATATGCCTTCTTAACAACCTTATCTACTTGATTCCCAACTTTCAGGGATCTATGCACACATACACCTAGATCCCTCTGCTCCTCCACACTATTCAAAGTCCTCCCGTTAGCCCTATACTCAACACATCTGTTATTCCTACCAAAGTGAATTACCTCACACTTCTCCGCATTAAACTCCATCCGCCACCTCTCGGCCCAACTTTGCAACCTGTCTAAGTCTTCCTGCAAACTACGACACCCTTCCTCACTGTCTACCACACCACCGAAGGTAGCCCGCAGCCCGTTCTGGTCCACCATTTGGTCCATAGCACGCTGGAAGACCGAGACCCCATTGGTGACACCAAAGGGAACCCTGAGAAAGTGATACAAGCGACAATCTGCCTCAAAAGTCGTGTATTGTCGGTCCTCTGGGCGAATGGGGAGTTGGTGGTAGGCAGACTTGAGGTCTATGGTGGAGAACACCCAGTACTGCGCAATCTGATTGACCATATCAGATATGCGCGGGAGGGGATACGCATCCAGCTGCGTGTATCAATTAATGGTCTGACTATAGTCAATGACCATCCGGGGTTTGTTCCCGCTCTTGACCACCACGACCTGCGCCCTCCACGGACTAGCGCTGGGTTGTATGATCCTTTCTTTGAGGAGCCGCTGAACCTCAGATCGAATGAAGATCCGATCCTCAGCGCTGTAACGCCTACTCTTAGTCGCAATGGGCTTGCAGCCTGGCACAAGATTCTGGAACAGGGAGGGTGTGGTGATCTTCAGCGCGAGAGGCTACAGGCGGGGCGCGTTGGGCAATTTGGAGGCTGCTGTTCTCTCACTGACAGTGAAGGGAGTGGCCCACCGTACTGTAGGGTTACACTCCTCAAGTGGACCATGAAGTTTAGTCCGAGAAGTTTTGGCGTGCAAAGGTACGGCAACACTAGGAGCTTGAAACGCTCGTAAACTGTGCCTTGCACCGTTAAAGTTACCACGCAACTCCTTAGCATGGTGACAGACCGGGACCTCGATGCCATAGAAATTGTCTGTTTGGCAGGTTGAATCCGGAGTCCACACCGCTTCACAGTGTCTGGGTGGATAAAGCTCTCAGTGCTCCCGCTGTCAAACAGACAATAAATCAAGTGGTCATTTACCTGGATGTTCATCATAGATTTGTCAAGTCTATGAGGCTTGGCCTGGTCCAGGATGATCGACGCCACTGTTGGATCATGAGCGCCACTGCAGGCAGCTGAAATCGACAAGGAGGACCCCTGCTGGTCGTTCGCGGTCGGTGCAGACCAACATGGCCACTCCCATAGGTCGCACATGGGTGATGGCGCCAAACTCAGCGACCCCTGGTGGTCACACATCTCCGACTCCGTCGACCGTAATGGCGTCGTCCTGGCCTCGCACGTGGACGAAACCCTCGATGATTTCGACGACGAAGAACCGGGCTCTGAGGAATCGCAGGCCGCACTGCCGTTCCTAGATTTAGATCGGCACACTTTCGAATAGTGCCCCTTCTTACCGCAGGCGGAGCACAACACAGCTTTAGCGGGACACCGCTGCCGAGTATGCTTCGCTCCCCCACAGAAGTAACAGTGCGGGCCGCCCGGAGCTGCTGCCGTCGTCTGGCCCGAGTGTGGGCACGCCATTACGCAGCATTTCGAACCCGAGGGACGAGGAGGGATTGGCGACTGCTCCTGCCATGTTGTCTCCACGTGGTCTTCAGGATACAATACTAGGCTTTTGGAGGCCGTCTCCAGCATCTCCGCTAGCTCGATTGCCTGGGTAAGGTCAAGGTTACCTTTCTCCAGTAGTTTAAGTTGAATGTACGACGATCCGACTCCCGCCACAAACGCATCTCGGGCGAGGTCGTTCATGCTCTGCTCAGCCGACACAGCTTTGCAGTTACAGCCCCTGGCTAGCTGTAGGAGCTCGTTCGCATATTCCTCCATCGTTTCACCAGACTGCCGTCGTCGAGTGGCTAAGAGGTAACGAGCGTGTATTTCGTTGGGCGGTTTGATATAACGCTTCTTCAGAAGCTCGAGGGCCTTTGTGTAATCGGTGGCCGCACGGATCGCGAGGTAGACTGTGTCGCTTACCCTCGCATGGAGGACCCGGAGTCTGTCATCATCTGTGGTGACCGCTGCGGAGGCTGCCAGGTAGTCTTCGAAACACTTCAGCCAGTGGGCGAAGGTGTTAGAGGCGCCCACCGCACATGGATCTAGTGTAAGACGTTCCGGCTTCAGTATCTGCTCCATACTCTCTTTTTTTTTCTTCGACGAGAGTTTAACAGCAAATAAAATTGATGCGCGTTATCATACACGAGGCTAGATGCTCAGGAAATAAAGGCTTTTATTTGCTGTAACGAAGCAGCCAACAATTATATACACGATCCCAGACTGAGGGGTCCCAGCCAGAGCAGGGACCTTTATACCTCTCCCAGGAGGCGGAGCCCGACTGGGATGTACCACAACACTACAATACAAAGGTGTAACAACCCCACCCTAACCCCAACAGCAACAAGTAGCACAACCCATCCCTAACCCAACAGCAACATATGTACATACTTGTAGTACTGGCCAGACCCTGGCTCAGTACTATCCAGTGGGAACCAACGATGGTTCACCACAACGGGATTGAGGTTAATAAGGAGGAGGTGTTAGCAATTCTGGGAAGTGTGAAAATAGATAAGTCCCCGGGGCCGGATGGGATTTATCCCAGGATTCTCTGTGAGGCTAGGAAGGAGATTGCAGAGCCTTTGGCTTCGAACTTTATGTCGTCATTGTCTACAGGAATAGTGCCAGAAGAGTGGAGGATAGCAAATGTTGTCCCCTTGTTCAAGAAGGGGAGTAGAGACAACCCTGGTAATTATAGACCGGTGAGCCTTACTTCTGTTGTGGGCAAAGTTTTGGAAAGGATTATAAGAGATAGGATTTATAATCATCTAGAAAGGAATAATTTGATTAGGGATAGTCAACACGGTTTTGTGAAGGGTAGGTCGTGCCTCACAAACCTTATTGAGTTCTTTGAGAAGGTGACCAAAGAGGTCGATGAGGGTAAAGCGGTTGATGTGGTGTATATGGATTTCAGCAAAGCGTTTGATAAGGTTCCCCATGGTAAGCTTTTGCAGAAGATACCGAGGCATTAGATTGAGGGTGATTTAATGGTTTGGATCAGGAATTGGCTAGCTGTAAGAAGACAAAGGGTGGTGGTTGATGGGAAATGTTCATCCTGGAGTTCAGTTACTAGTGGTGTACCGCAAGGATCTGTTTTGGGGCCACTGCTGTTTGTCAGTTTTATTAATGACCTGGATGAGGGGGTGGAAGGATGGATTAGTAAATTTGCGGATGACACTAAAGTTGGTGGAGTTGTGGATAGTGCGGAGGGAAGTGGCAGGTTACAGAGGGACATAGATAAGCTGCAGAGCTGGGCTGAGAGGTGGCAAATGGAGTTCAATGCGGAAAAATGTGAGGTGATTCACTTTGGAAGGAGTAACAGGAATACAGAGTACTGGGCTAATGGAAAGATACTTGGTAGTGTGGATGAACAGAGAGAACTCGGTGTCCATGTGCATAGATCCCTGAAAGTTGCCACCCAGGTTGATAGGGTTGTTAAGAAGGCATATGGTGTGTTAGCTTTTATTGGTAGAGGGATTGAGTTTCCGAGCCAGGAGGTCATGCTGCAGCTGTACAAAACTCTGGTGCGGCCGCACTTGGAGTATTGCATACAGTTCTGGTTGCCGCATTATAGAAAGGATGTGGAAGCATTGGAAAGAGTGCAGAGGAGATTTACTAGGATATTGCCTGGTATGGTGGGAAGGTCTTCTGAGGAAAGGCTGAGGGGCTTGAGGTTGTTTTCGTTAGAGAGAAGAAGGTTAAGAGGTGACTTAATAGAGGCATACAAGATGATCAGAGGATTAGACAGGGTGGATCGTGAGAGCCTTTTTCCTTGGATGGTGATAGCTAGCACGAGGGGACATTGCTTTAAATTGAGGGGGATAGATATAGGACAGATGTCAGAGGTAGGTTCTTTACTCAGAGACTGGTAAGGGCATGGACTGCCCTGCCTGCAGCAGTGGTCATTGGATAAACATATGAATGATATTGGAATAGTGTAGGTTAGATGGGCTTTAGATGGGTTTCACTGGTTGGCGCAACATCGAGGGCCGAAGGGCCTGTACTGCGCTGTAATGCTCTAAATCCTTTCTGGACTCTTTCTAGTTTAATAATATCCTTTCTATAATAGGGTGACCAGAACTGTATTCCAAGTGCGGCCTTACCAATGTCTTGTACAACTTCAACAAGACGCCCCAACTCCTGTATTCAATGTTCTGACCGCTTGGTAAAGGCGAGTGTCCCATATGCCTTTTTCACCACTCTACTAACATGTCCTTCCACTGCCAGAGATCTGTGGACAAATACACCAAGGTCCCTTTGTTCCACAGAACTTTCTAGTGTCCTACCATTCATTGAGTACTTCCTTGTCAAATTATTCCTTCCAAAGTGTATCACCTCACACTTTTCAGGGTTAAATTCCATCTGCCACTTATCTGCCCATTTGACCATTCTGTCTATATTTTCTTGTAGCCCAAGACACTCTGTCTCACTGTTAACCACCCGCCCAATCTTTGTGTCATCCGCAAATTTACTCATCCTACCCCCCACATAGTCATCAATGTCATTTATATAAATGATGAATAATAGCGGCCCCAGCACAGATCCCTGTGGTACTCCACTGGACACTGGCTTCCAGTCACTAAAGCAGCTTTCTGTCATCACCCTCTGTCTCCTACAACTGAGCCAATTTTGAACCCACTTTATCAAATTACCCTGAATCCCATATTCTTTACAAGTCTCCCATGTGGGACCTTGTCCATAAAAACATGTCGGCCAGACGGTAAGAACAGCAGGTTTCCTTCCTTAAAGGGCATTAGAAGTCCTTGGCGGGTCGGATCAAGGAAAACCCCAAGGCTTTTTACTCTTATGTGAGGAATAAAAGAATGACCAGGGTGAGGTTAGGGCCGGTCAAGGACAGTGGTGGGAACTTGTGTATGGAATCAGTAGAGATAGGCGAGGTGATGAATGAATACTTTTCTTCAGTGTTCACCAAGGAGAGGGGCCATGTTTTTCAGGAAGAGAAGGTGTTTCAGGCTAATAGGCTGGAGGAAATAGATGTTCGGAGGGCGGATGTACTGGCAGTTTTGAATAAACTGAAGGTCGATAAGTCCCCTGGGCCTGATGAAATGTATCCTAGGATTCTTTGGGAGGCGAGGGATGAGATTGCAGAGCCTTTGGCTTTGATCTTTGGGTCCTCGCTGTCCACGGGGATGGTGCCAGAGGACTGGAGAGTGGCAAATGTTGTTCCTCTGTTTAAGAAAGGGAATAGAAATGACCCTGGTAATTATAGACCGGTTAGTCTGACTTCGGTGGTTGGTAATTTGATGGAAAAGGTCCTTAGGGATGGGATTTACGACCATTTAGAAAGATGCGGATTAATCCGGGATAGTCAGCACGGATTTGTGAAGGGCAAGTCGTGCCTCACAAATTTGATAGAATTTTTTGAGGAGGTAACTAGGTGTGTTGATGAAGGTAGGGCGGTTGATGTCATATACATGGATTTTAGTAAGGCGTTTGATAAGGTCCCCCATGGTCGGCTTATGATGAAAGTAAGGAGGTGTGGGATAGAGGGAAAGTTGGCCGATTGGATAGGTAACTGGCTATCTGATCGAAGACAGAGGGTGGTGGTGGATGGAAAATTTTCGGACTGGAGGCAGGTTGCTAGCGGAGTGCCGCAGGGATCGGTGCTTGGTCCTCTGCTCTTTGTGATTTTTATTAATGACTTAGAGGAGGGGGCTGAAGGGTGGATCAGTAAATTTGCTGATGACACCAAGATTGGTGGAGTAGTGGATGAGGTGGAGGGCTGTTGTAGGCTGCAAAGAGACATAGATAGGATGCAAAGCTGGGCTGAAAAATGGCAAATGGAGTTTAACCCTGATAAATGTGAGGTGATTCATTTTGGTAGGACAAATTTAAATGTGGATTACAGGGTCAAAGGTAGGGTTCTGAAGACTGTGGAGGAACAGAGAGATCTTGGGGTCCATATCCACAGATCTCTAAAGGTTGCCACTCAAGTGGATAGAGCTGTGAAGAAGGCCTATAGTGTGTTAGCTTTTATTAACAGGGGGTTGGAGTTTAAGAGCCGTGGGGTTATGCTGCAACTGTACAGGACCTTGGTGAGACCGCATTTGGAATATTGCGTGCAGTTCTGGTCACCTCACTATAAGAAGGATGTGGAAGCGCTGGAAAGAGTGCAGAGGAGATTTACCAGGATGCTGCCTGGTTTGGAGTGTAGGTCTTATGAGGAAAGGTTGAGGGAGCTGGGGCTGTTCTCTCTGGAGCGGAGGAGGCTGAGGGGAGACTTAATAGAGGTTTATAAAATGATGAAGGGGATAGATCGAGTGAACGTTCAAAGACTATTTCCTCGGGTGGATGGAGCTATTACAAGGGGGCATAACTATAGGGTTCATGGTGGGAGATATAGGAAGGATATCAGAGGTAGGTTCTTCACGCAGAGAGTGGTTGGGGTGTGGAATGGACTGCCTGCAGTGATAGTGGAGTCAGACACTTTAGGATCATTTAAGCGGTTATTGGATAGGCACATGGAGCACACCAGGATGGTAGGGAGTGGGATAGCTTGATCTTGGTTTCAGATGAAGGTCGGCACAACATCGTGGGCCGAAGGGCCTGTTCTGTGCTGTACTGTTCTATGTTCTATAGTGAACCAGATGGGTTAAACATAGAAACTAGAAGCAGGAGGAGGCCATTCGGCCCTTCGAGCCTGCTCTGCCATTCATTTTGATCATGGCTGATCATCGAATTCAATATCCTGATTCCCCTTCCCCCCATATCCCTTGACCCCTTTAGCCCCAAGAGCGATATCTAATTTATTCTTGAAATCAGACCATGTTTTGGCCTCAGCTACTTTCTGTGGCAGTGAATTCCACACATTCACCACCCTCTGGGTGAAGAAATTTCTCCTCACCTCAGTACTAAGAGGTTAATCCCTTATCCTCAAACAATGACCCCTAGTTCTGGACCCCCCCTCCATTGGGAACATTCTTTTTGAATCTACTCTGTCTAATCCTGTTTTTCCGACAATCGTTTCATGGTCATCAGTAGATTCTTAATTCCAGATTTTTTTTCATTTTCCACCATCTGCCATGGTGGGATTCGAACCCGGGCTCCAGAGCATTACCCCAGGTCTCTGGGTCCCCAGAGCATTACCCCTGGTCTCTGGGTCCCCAGAGCATTACCCCAGGTCTCTGGGTCCCCAGAGCATTACCCCAGGTCTCTGGGTCTCCAGAGCATTACCCCTGGTCTCTGGGTCTCCAGAGCATTACCCCATGTCTCTGGGTCCCCAGAGCATTACCCCAGGTCTCTGGGTCTCCAGAACATTACCCTGGGTCTCTGGATCTCCAGAGAATTACCCCTGGTCTCTGGCCCCCAGAGCATTACCTCGGGTCTCTGGCCCCCAGAACATTAGCCCAGGACTTTGGCCCCCAGAACATTACCCCAGGTCTCTGGCCCCCAGAGCATTACCCCAGGTCTCTGGGTCTCCAGAGCATTACCCCGGGTCTCTGGGTGTTGTTATGATATCCCTGGGCCATTGCCTCCCCGATCTTGCCAATCGTTGCCATGTTTGCTACATCACAACAGTGATCACCCTGCAAAGAGCTTCTTTTATCTCCTGTGCTTGTCCAATGTGCAGTATAACTGCAAGATATTCCGAGCGGAAATCCTGTCTCAATTAGCCACGTCCCAGAGGGTACTGCCCAAATGCAGCAATGTTTCACAGCGGCACTCACCAGTTGTTGCAGCCGTCACCACGAGGTAGAACTGTACCTGGTGAGTATCTCCTCCTCGCTCTCATATCCAGACAGGGACAATCAGCTTTCTCAACACAGGACGTCCCGTTCACATTTAAAACCAGCCCGTTTGTACAGTAACAGCCTGGTTCACATCTCCAAACACAGCGCTGAAAGACAGAAACACGCAGTCAGGCAGGGTGGGGGAGAGGGAGGAGGGCGGGGCAGGTGGAGCGAGCAGGGTGCGCGGGGGGCAGTGAGCAGGGTGTGCGGGGGGTGGATCGAGGAGGGTGAAGCGAGCAGGGTGTGCGGAGAGGGTGGAGCGAGCAGGGTGTGCGGGGAGGGGGTGGAGAGAGCAAGGTGTGCGGGGAGGGTGAAGCGAGCAGGGTGTGCAGGGAGGGTGAAGCAAGCAGGGTGGGCGGGGAGGGTGAAGCGAGCAGGGTGTGTGGGGGGGTGAAGCGAGCAGGGTGTGCGGGGAGGATGAAGTGAGCTGGGTGTGCGGGAAGGGTGTAGTGAGCAGGGTGTGCGGGGGAGGGTGAAGCGAGCAGGGTGCGCAGGGAGGATGAAGCGAGCAGGGTGTGCGGGGGGGTGGAGCGAGCAGGGTGTGCGGGGAGGGTGAAGCGAGCAGGGTGTGCGGGGGGGTGGAGCGAGCAGGGTGTGCGGGGAGTGTGGAGCAAGCAGGGTGTGCGGGGGGGCTGAAGCAAGGAGGGAGTGCGGGGAGGGTGTTGCGAGAAGGGTGTGCAGGGAGGATGAAGCAAGCAGGGTGCGTGGAGAGGGTGAAGCAAGCAGGGTGTGCGGGGAGGGTGAACAGGGTGTGCGGGGAGGGTGGAGCGAGCAGGGTGTGCTGGGGGGCTAATCAAGCCGGGTGTGCGGGGGGGGTGAAGCGAGCAGGGAGTGTGGGGGGAGGTGAAGCGAGCAGGGTGTGCGGGGAGGGTGGAGCGAGCAGGGTGTGTGGGGAGGGTGGAGCAAGCAGGGTGTGCGGGGGGGTGGAGCGAGCAGGGTGTGCGGGGAGGGTGAAGCGAGCAGGGTGTGCGGGGGGGTGGAGCGAGCAGGGTGTGCGGGGAGTGTGGAGCAAGCAGGGTGTGCGGGGGGGCTGAAGCAAGGAGGGAGTGCGGGGAGGGTGTTGCGAGAAGGGTGTGCAGGGAGGATGAAGCAAGCAGGGTGCGTGGAGAGGGTGAAGCAAGCAGGGTGTGCGGGGAGGGTGAACAGGGTGTGCGGGGAGGGTGGAGCGAGCAGGGTGTGCGGGGGGGCTAATCAAGCCGGGTGTGCGGGGGGGTGAAGCGAGCAGGGAGTGTGGGGGGAGGTGAAGCGAGCAGGGTGTGCGGGGAGGGTGGAGCGAGCAGGGTGTGCGGGGAGGGTGGAGCAAGCAGGGTGTGCGGTGGGGTGAGCTGGGTGTGCGGGGAGGGTGGAGCGAGCAGGGTGTGCGGGGAGGGTGAAGCAAGCAGGGTGTGCGGGGAGGGTGAAGCTAGCAGGGTGTGCGGGGAGGGTGAAGCGAGCAGGGTGTGCGGGGAGGGTGAAGCGAGCAGGGTGTGTGGGGAGGGCGGAGTGAGCAGGGTGTGCGGGGGGGGTGGTGTGAGCAGGGTGTGCGGGGGGTGGAGCGAGCAGGGTGTGCGGGGAGGGTGAAGCGAGCAGCGTGTGCAGGGAGGGTGAAGTGAGCAGGGTGTGCGGGGAGGGTGGAGCGAGCAGGGTGTGCGGGGAGGGTGGAGCGAGCTGGGTGTGCGGGGAGGGTGAAACGAGCAGCGTGTGCGGGGAGGGTGGAGCGAGCAGGGTGTGCGGGAGAGGGTGAAACGAGCAGCGTGTGCGGGGAGGGTGGAGCGAGCAGGGTGTGCGGGAGAGGGTGGAGCGAGCAGGGTGCGCGGGGAGGGTGGAGCGAGCAAGGTGTGCGGGAGAGGGTGGAGCGAGCAGGGTGTGCGGGAGAGGGTGGAGCGAGCATGGTGTGCGGGGAGGGTGGAGCGAGCAGGGTGTGCGGGAGAGGGTGGAGCGAGCAGGGTGTGCGGGGAGGGTGGAGCGAGCAGGGTGTGCGGGGAGGGTGGAGCGAGCAGGGTGTGCGGGAGAGGGTGGAGCGAGCAGGGTGTGCGGGGAGGGTGAAGCGAGCAGGGTGTGCAGTCAGTGGTCGCTCTCTGGATATTTGAGTAACTTTGTTTGCTGAAAACGGCACCTTTGTTGAAGGTTTTAGTCTTGCACGCATCAGGATAGTTTGCAATCATACAAAATATAAAGAACAAAGAAAAGACCCTCCAAGCCCGTGCTGATCACGATGCCCCAACTAAACTACTAAAAACCTTCTGTCCTTACTCAGTCCGTATCCCTCTATTCGCTCCCTATTCATGGACCCATCCAGATGCCTCTTAAATGTTGCTAATGTTCCTGCTTCCACCACCTCCTCTGGCAGCGCGTTCCAGGCACCCACCACTCTCTGCGTGAAAAACCTCCCCCGCACATCTCCCTTAAACTTTTCCCCTCTCACCTTGAACCTGTGCCACTTTGTAATTGGCTCTTCCACCCTGGGGATAAAGCCTCTGACGATCCACCCTGTCTGTGCCTCTCATTATTTTGTAGACCTCTATCAGGTCTCTCCTCAGCCTCTGACTTTCCAGTGAAAACAATCCCAGTTTATTCAACCTCTCCTCATAGCCATAGAACATAGAACATAGAACAGTACAGCACAGAACAGGCCCTTCGGCCCACAATGTTGTGCCGAGCTTTATCTGAAACCAAGATCAAGCTATCCCACTCCCTATCATCCTGGTGTGCTCCATGTGCCTATCCAATAACTGCTTAAATGTTTCTAAAGTGTCTGACTCCACTATCACTGCAGGCAGTCCATTCCACACCCCAACCACTCTCTGAGTAAAGAACCTACCTCTGATATCCTTCCTATAGAGGCAAGAGAAGTGATTGCAGAGCCTCTGGCTCTGATCTTCAGGTCGTCGTTGGCCTCTGGTATAGTACCAGAAGATTGGAGGTTAGCGAATGTTGTCCCATTGTTTAAGAAGGGGAACAGAGACTTCCCCGGGAATTATAGACCGGTGAGTCTCACTTCTGTTGTCGGCAAGATGTTGGAAAAAATTATAAGGGATAGGATTTATAGTTATTTGGAGAGTAATGAATTGATAGGTGATAGTCAGCATGGTTTTGTGGCAGGTAGGTCGTGCCTTACTAACCTTATTGAGTTTTTTGAGAAAGTGACCAAGGAGGTGGATGGGGGCAAGGCAGTGGACGTGGTATATATGGATTTTAGTAAGGCGTTTGATAAGGTTCACCATGGTAGGCTTCTGCAGAAAATGCAGATGTATGGGATTGGGGGTGATCTAGGAAATTGGATCAGGAATTGGCTAGCGGATAGGAAACAGAGGGTGGTGGTTGATAGTAAATATTCATCATGGAGTGCGGTTACAAGTGGTGTACCTCAGGGATCTGTTTTGGGGCCACTGCTGTTTGTAATATTTATTAATGATCTGGATGAGGGTATAGTTGGGTGGATTAGCAAATTTGCTGATGACACCAAAGTCGGTGGTGTGGTAGACAGTGAGGAAGGGTGTCGTAGTTTGCAGGAAGACTTAGACAGGTTGCAAAGTTGGGCTGAGAGGTGGCGGATGGAGTTTAATGCGGAGAAGTGTGAGGTAATTCACTTTGGTAGGAATAACAGATGTGTTGAGTATAGGGCTAACGGGAGGACTTTGAATAGTGTGGAGGAGCAGAGGGATCTAGGTGTATGTGTGCATAGATCCCTGAAAGTTGGGAATCAAGTAGATAAGGTTGTTAAGAAGGCATATGGTGTCTTGGCGTTTATTGGTAGGGGGATTGAATTTAGGAGTCGTAGCGTTATGTTGCAACTGTACACAACTCTGGTGCGGCCGCACTTGGAGTACTGTGTGCAGTTCTGGTCCCCACATTACAGGAAGGATGTGGAGGCTTTGGAGAGGGTGCAGAGGAGGTTTACCAGGATGTTGCCTGGTATGGAGGGGAGATCCTATGAGGAGAGGCTGAGGGATTTGGGATTGTTTTCGCTGGAAAGGCGGCGGCTAAGAGGGGATCTTATTGAAACATATAAGATGATTAGAGGTTTAGATAGGGTGGATAGTGATAGCCTTTTTCCTCTGATGGAGAAATCCAGCACGAGGGGGCATGGCTTTAAATTGAGGGGGGGTAGTTATAGAACCGATGTCAGGGGTAGGTTCTTTACCCAGAGGGTGGTGAGGGATTGGAATGCCCTGCCAGCATCAGTAGTAAATGCGCCTAGTTTGGGGGCGTTTAAGAGATCCGTAGATAGGTTCATGGACGAAAAGAAATTGGTTTAGGTTGGAGGGTCACAGTTTTTTTTTAACTGGTCGGTGCAACATCGTGGGCCGAAGGGCCTGTTCTGCGCTGTAATGTTCTATGTTCTATGTTCTATATCTCCCACCATGAACCCTATAGTTATGCCCCCTTGTAATAGCTCCATCCACCCGAGGAAATAGTCTTTGAACGTTCACTCTATCTATCCCCTTCATCATTTTATAAACCTCTATTAAGTCTCCCCTCAGCCTCCTCCGCTCCAGAGAGAACAGCCCGAGCTCCCTCAACCTTTCCTCATAAGACCTACCCTCCAAACCAGGCAGCATCCTGGTAAATCTCCTCTGCACTCTTTCCAGCGCTTCCACATCCTTCTTATAGTGAGGTGACCAGAACTGCACACAATATTCCAAATGTGGTCTCACCAAGGTCCTGTACAGTTGCAGCAAAACCCCACGGCTCTTAAACCAAGGGAACAACAATTTAAACGTCATCAGAAGAGAGTGTTGATTGGTTGGAAAGTGGACTTTGATTGGTAGAATGGTGAATGAACTAATAATGATGGTGAACTCACCGAGATGTCATCACAGCTTCGGGGGCAAGGGGGTCCGCACCGCTCATAGACCGACCCCTCGACCAAGGAACAATCTGTCGCTGCAAGAAGGAGCAAATGTCAGAGGAAGCTGTGGAATTCCAGCTCTTTGACCTGGTCACAAATATCTCCTGCTTCAACTATTGATTTTGTAAAAAAACAACTTTCCTTTTGCAATGGAGACAAAAAGTCTTCAATATGGCTGCCAAAGTCACCTGACCTTTTACAATAGCAATGTGGTCAATGCTTCCAGAAAGTTCCATGTGGAATCCAGGCAGGAAAATCGATTGACATTCCCCTTGAGTGATCTGAAAATGAGTGTGCGCCGTTCCCTGGAGTTGTGAGCTCACCTCACACCCGCGACGTTGGGAACCAGGTTTATCACCTTCGACATTTCTTTAGCAACTCACTTCTCTTTGAAAATTTGGATGTTGCATTGTTTGGACGCGGATTGTTTTTCTAACGCTCACCCGGGACTGTCCACAATCACGGCCCTTGAGGGGGTAGGTGGAGCTTCTGCTGCATCAACTGTAATTACTATAATTGATGGAACAAAATCTACATTAGCAGCCTGAGTGATTTACCGGAATTCACTGGGGTGGAGACGGTCTCTAAGGTTCCGTTCTGTTGAACAGGCACCGTACGTCAGCATGAGTTTCTGACAGTCAGCCTGGATCCTTACACAGGAAACACAGACAGACAGACCATGCCACAATCAACAAAACAAACAAGCTAACTCAAATAAACAAGGTCAGAGCTTGTCAGGAGGCCGGTGACAGACAGAGCTTGCGTTCACACTCCTCCCCAGCTCTCTTTCGAGGGTACTGTGAGAAAGCAGAGGCAGATCCCCCCTCCGAGAACTAACACCTAACCCTCAAAGAGGAATATCTCGCCCTACAGTGGGACGATCGACTCTTCAGCAACTGTTAGTGGCTGAATCAAAATAACTCCCTGACTCTCGCTCTAAAATCAACAAGTAACACTTTATTTATCGAACAGGGGGCCTTTTGGCTAAGATCAAGTGTAGTATCGGATCTGCACTTGGTTGAGGTCATGGGGTTACGCTGAGGCTTCATATGTTTCATATGAAGCAATTTTTAAAAGCGGCATCTCGGCCTTTTGGCTAAGATGCAAATGAGCTCAAGTCTTGGAGGAGGAACCTCCGCCTTCTCCAATCAGCTTGACTCATGTAGATCAGGCCCAGGACAGGGTGGTTTTGGTCTCCCGTCCTGTCTTGTCAGCCTGGATCTGAAATGTCTCAACTTGTTGAGACTCTGAATTGGATTTGATTTGATTGAATTGGAAAAGTATAAAAAAAAACACTTTATTCATCGAACAGTGAACAAGTTAACTAAACTATTCACAAACCAAATAAAACATGATTCTAATGGGAATGCTGTTTAGATACATACAATTCCCACTCATTAACAAAAACAGAGAACTTTCGTCACTCTCTAAATTACAACCAGGTTTTGCCTCTTCCAGAATATTCTGTCTTCTTTGCTATCTTCACGATTGAGATGATGTATTTTCAGACATAATGGAGGCCATGAGAGGGAGCAGTTCTCTCTCTCAGAGAGTCGAACTAAGGTGTTACTCAGCACCTGGCAGTTGCTCTCCCTCTTTGTCCCACTGCCTCCCTTCTTTTATACCTGTGGTGACATATCAATATTTCCCACAATATGATTGGTCTCTGCTTGCCAAAGCCATCAAATTCAAATCTAATAGGTTGTTGGTAGCTAAGTGCCTGATTCAAATTTAACTGGTGAAATTCAAAAGCCTGTTTGTTGTCTTGGTAAAAACTGCTGCCTGGTCTTTGATGCAAATGTTTCAGTCTGTGTACTGGCACCATAAGCACCAGCGTTTTTTACCTCTAACGATAGCAAAAAAACCACACCTTTTAACAAACAATTTTATAAACACCAATTTCCCAACAATACCAACCAGTTCACGACCCATTGAGACTCCTGCTATCCATTTCCATTTCGACCTAGCTTCCTCTCATCCTCTCATTTACTTTACATGTACACGTGGAGACTTATAAGATAATGCGGGGGCTGGATAGGGTGGAGGCGGAGAGATTCTGTCCACTTAGTAAGGAAGTTAAAACTAGAGGACACAGCCTCAAAATAAAGGGGGGTCGGTTTAAGACAGAGTTGAGGAGGAACTTCTTCTCCCAGAGGGTGGTGAATCTCTGGAATTCTCTGCCCACTGAGGTGGTGGAGGCTACCTCGCTGAATATGTTTAAAGCGCGGATGGATGGATTCCTGATCGGTAAGGGAATTAAGGGTTATGGGGATCAGGCGGGTAAGTGGTACTGATCCACGTCAGATCAGCCATAATCTTATTGAATGGCGGGGCAGGCTCGAGGGGCTAGATGGCCTACTCCTGCTCCTATTTCTTATGTTCTTACGTGCATATATCGACATAGAAACATAGAAGATAGGAGCAGGAGGAGGCCATTCGGCCCTTCGAGCCCTCTCCGCCATTCATCACGATCATGGCTGATCGTCCAACTGAATAGCCTAATCCTGTTTTCTCCCCATAACCTTTGATACCATTCACCCCCAAGTGCTATATCCAGCCGCCTCTTGAATACATTCAATGTTTTGGCATCAACTACTTCCTGTGGTAATGAATTCCACAGGCTCACCACTCTTTGGGTGAAGAAATGTGTCCTCACCTCCATCCTAAATGGTCTACCCTGAATCCTCAGACTGTGATCCCTGGTTCTGGACTCCCCCACCATCGGGAACATCCTCCCTGCATCTACCCTGTCTAGACCTGTTAGAATTTTATAAATCTCTATGAGATTCCCCTTTAATTCAAAGAACAAAGAACAAAGAACAGTACAGCACATGAAACAGGCCCTTCGGCCCTCCAAGCCTGTGCCGCTCCTTGGTCCAACTAGACCAATCGTTTGTATCCCTCCATTCCCAGGCTGTTCATGTGACTATCCAGGTAAGTCTTAAACGATGTCAGCGTGCCTGCCTCCACCACCCTACTTGGCAGCGCATTCCAGGCCCCCACCACCCTCTGTGTAAAAAACATCCCTCTGATATCTGAGTTATACTTCGCCCCTCTCACCTTGAGCCCGTGACCCCTCGTGATCGTCACTTCTGATCTGGGAAAAAGCTTCCCACCGTTCACCTATCTATCCCCTTCATAATCTTGTACACCTCTATTAGATCTCCCCTCATTCTCCATCTTTCCAGGGAGAACAACCCCAGTTTACCCAATCTCTCCTCATAGCTAAGACCCTCCATACCAGGCAACATCCTGGTAAACCTTCTCTGCACTCTCTCTAATGCCTCCACGTCCTTCTGGTAGTGCAGCGACCAGAACTGGACGCAGTACTCCAAATGTGGCCTAACCAGCGTTCTATACAGCTGCATCATCAGACTCCAGCTTTTATACTCTATATCCCGTTCTATAAAGGCAAGCATACCATATGCCTTCTTCACCACCTTCTCCACCTGTGTTGCCACCTTCAAGGATTTGTGGACTTGCACACCTAGGTCCCTCTGTGTTTCTATACTCCTGATGACTCTGCCATTTATTGTATAACTCCTCCCTACATTATTTCTTCCAAAATGCATCACTTCGCATTTATCTGAATTAAATTCCATCTGCCACCTCTCCGCCCAATTTTCCAGCCTATCTATATCCTGCTGTATTGCCCGACAATGTTCATCGCTATCCGCAAGTCCAGCCATCTTCGTGTCATCCGCAAACTTGCTGAACCCGTCTGAACTCCAGCGAAAACAATCCTAACCTAGTCAATCTCTCCTCATACATCAGCCCCGCCATCCCCAGAATCAGCCTGGTAAACCTTCGCTGCACTCCCTCGAGAGCAAGAACATCCTTCCTCAGAAAAGGAGACCAAAACTGCACACAATACTCTAGGTGTGGCCTCACCAAGGCCCTGTATAATTGCAACAACACATCCCTGCTCCTGTACTCGAAACCTCTCGCAATGAAGCCCAACATACCATTTGCCTTCTTTACCGCCTGCTGCACCTGCATGCTTACCTTCAGCGACTGGTGCACAAGGACACCCAGGTCCCGCTGCACACTCCCCTCTCCCAATTTACACCCATTCAGGTAGTAGTCTGCCTTCTTGTTTTTGTTTCCAAAGCGAATAACCTGACATTTATCCAAATTATCCTGCATCTGCCATTGATTAGCCCACTCACCCAACCTGTCCAGATCATTCTGAAGGATCTCTGCATCCTCGTCACAGTTCACCCTCCCACCCAACTTGGTATCAGCTGCAAACTTTGAGATGTTACATTTTGTTCCCTCATCCAAACCATTAATATATATTGTGAATAGCTGGGGTCCCAGCACCGATCCCTGTGGCACCCCACTAGTTACTGCCTGCCAATTTGAAAAGCACCCATTAATTCCTACTCTTTGTTTCCTCTCTGCCAGCACGCACGCACATTTCCACAACTCACTGTTTTCTGTTCTTTCAAAAAGGTTTATCCAATTAGAGGCTAATCCTCAATATTGTTAACCAGAGTTTTTTGTGCGAACTTGCCAAACACTTTTTAAAAAATAATTGTTTGTTGGAACAAGCTGAGAGGAGGATCGATTTGTGGCGGGACAGAGAAGGTAAGCGACTGGCTCATTTAGTTTTTCGTGGGGTTTGTTTTTTGTTAAGAAAGTTACTTTAAAAGTAAAGCGGAAGTGGGCCGCGGGGTGAGCTGGGAAGGGTTTTTTTAGCGCGTAAAGTTTAAAAGGCAGGCCGCACTATCCAGTGGGCAGCTTCGTTAGCAGGCAGCGGAGTGAGCAGGGAGCAGAGTGAGAGCTAAAGGGCTTTGGCTCATCGGGCTCAGTTGGAAACGGGCGAGGCAGAGTAGGATTATTTCTTAGTTTGTAATAACTTAAACAAAGTAATTGTGATGGAGGGTCATGTGATGTGTTGTTTGTGCATGATGTGGGAGCTGGCGGACCCCACTGTGGTTCCCAGTGAGCATGTCTGCAGTAAGTGTTGGTTGCTTGAGGAACTCCAGCTCAGGATTGATGAGCTGGAGTCTGAGCTTCAGACACTGCGACATATCAGGGAGAGTTACCTGGACACTGTCTTTCAGGAGGCAGTAACACCCCTTAGACTAACTAATTCAGCCGGGGGTCAGGGACAAGAGGGTGTGGCTGCGAGTGAGGCAGGAAGTGGGATCCAGAAGGTAGAGTTGCAAGAGCCTCAGTCCCTGAATCTGTACAACAGGTTTGAAATTCTTGCTCCCAGTGTGGACGGGAACGGGGACTGCAGGGAGGACGAGCAAACTGCCCACGGCACCGTGGTGCAGGGAGCCGTTCAGGGGGAGGAAGAAAAAAGAAATGTAGTGGCAATTGGGGATAGTGTAGTTAGGGGCATTGACACTGTTCTTTATGACCAGGATCGAGAATCCCGAAGGTTGTGTTGCCTGCCTGGTGCTCGGGTCCAGGATATCTCATCTGGGCTGCAGAGGAACTTGGAGTGGGAGGATAAGAATCCAGTTGTAGTGGTCCACGTGGGTGCCATAGATATAGGCAGAACAGGAACAGAGGTTCTGCAGAGGGAGTATGAAAAGCCAGGAACCAAATTAAAAAGCAGAACCAACAAGGTGGTAATCTCTGGATAACTACCTGAGCCACAAGCGAATTGGCACAGGGTCAATAAGATTAAGGAGGTAAATGCGTGGCTCAAAGATTGGTGTGGGAGGAATGGGTTTGAATTCATGGGACATTGGCACCAGTATTGGGGAAGATGGGACCTGTTCAGATGGATGGTCTTCGTCTGAATCGTGCTGGGATCAGAGTCCTGGCGAATCGTATAACCAGGGCTGTAAATAGGGCTTTAAACTAAATAGTTGGGGGGAGGGTTCAGGGGTATGGGGAATTACAAAATCAAAGGTAAAGGAGAGGGTACGAGTGCAGGTTAACGATGAGGACATTCATCTAGTTAAAGGAGTCAAGGGCTCAGGCAGAGTAAAAAAGGTGACAAACACAAGAAGGGAGGTGGTCAACGCAGTGCGAGGAGATGGTCTGGGGAAGGGTAACCAGTTTGCGACAGGTAGGGACAGAGCGTGCAATCAAAAGAATGCACTAACAAATCGGGTCCATATAAAGGCTAGCATAAAGACACTTTACCTGAATGCACGTAGCATTCGAAACAAAGTGAATGAGTTGATGGCACAAATCAGTACAAATGGGTATGATCTAGTGGCCATTACAGAAACGTGGTTGCAGGGTGACCAGGACTGGGAACTGAATATCCAGGGGTATCAGACATTTCGGAAGGATAGACAGGAAGGAAAAGGAGGTGGGGTAGCTCTGTTAATTAAAGATAACATCAGGGCAGGAGTGAGAGACGATATAGGCTCTAAGGAGCAGAATGTGGAATCGTTGTGGGTGGAGATAAGGAATAGTAAGGGGAGAAAGTCACTGGTGTGCGTGGTCTATAGGCCCCCAAATAATAACTTTAAGGTGGGTCGGGCTATAAACAAGCAAATAATGGATGCGTGCAAAAACGGAACAGCAATAATCATGGGGGATTTTAACCTGCATATTGATTCGTTGACTCAAGTCGGACACGGTGGACTTGAGGAAGAGTTCTTAGAATGCTGTCGGGATAGTTTCCTCGAACAGTATGTTACAGAACCTACAAGGGAGCGAGTTATCTTGGATCTGGTCCTGTGTAATGAGACAGGTAAAGTTACAGAGGGACATAGATAGGATGCAAGACTGGGCGGAGAAGTGGCAGATGGACGTACATAGGCTGGAAATCTGGGCAAAGAAATGGCAGATGGAGCTCAATCCTGATGAATGCGAAGTGATGCATTTTGGTAGAAGTAATGTAGGGAGGAGCTATACAATAAATGGCAGAACCATAAAGGGGGTAGATACGCAGAGGGACCTGGGTGTGCAAGTCCACAGATCCTTGAAGGTGACGTCACAGGTGGAGAAGGTGGTGAAGAAGGCATATGGCATGCTTGCCTTTATAGGATGGGGCATAGAGTATAAAAGTTGGGGTCTGATGTTGCAGATGTATAGAACGTTGGTTCGGACGCATTTGGAATACTGCGTCCAGTTCTGGTCGCCACACTACCAGAAGGACGTGGAGGATTTGGAGAGAGTACAGAGGAGGTTTACCAGGATGTTGCCTGGTATGGAGGGGCTTAGTTATGAGGAGAGATTGGGTAAACTGGGGTTGTTCTCTCTTCAAAGATGGAGGATGAGGGGAGATTTAATAGAGGTGTATAAAATTATGAAAGGCATAGATAGGGTGAACGGTGGGAAGCTTTTCCCCAGGTCGGTGGTGACGTTCACGAGGGGTCATAGGTTCAAGGTGAAGGGGGGGAGGTTTAACACAGATATCAGAAGGACATATTTTACACAGGGGGTGGTGGGGGCCTGGAATGCGCTGCCAGGCAAGGTGGTGGAGGCGGACACACTGGGAACGTTTAAGACTTATCTAGACAGCCATATGAACGGAGTGGGAATGGAGGGATACAAAAGAATGGTCTAGTTTGGACCAGGGAGCGGCACGGGCTTGGAGGGCCGAAGGGCCTGTTCCTGTGCTGTATTGTTCTTTGTTCTTTGTTCTTTGACTTCAACCCAGATAACTGCGTAGTGGTCCATTTTGGCAGGTCAAATGGGATGAAGGAGTACAATACAAAGGGAAAGACTCTTAGTACTGTGGAGGATCAGAAGGACCTTGAGTTCCGGGTCCATAGAACATAGAACAAAGAACATTAGAACATAGAACATTACAGCGCAGTACAGGCCCTTCGGCCCTCGATGTTGCGCCGACCAGTGTAACCAATCTAAAGCCCCTCTAATCTACACCATTCCAACATCATCCATATGTTTATCCAATAACCATTTGAATGCTCTTAATGTTGACGAGTCCACGACTGCTGCAGGCAGGGCATTCCACGCCCTTACTACTCTCTGAGTAAAGAATCTACCTCTAACATCTGTCCTATATCTCTCACCCCTCAATTTAAAGCTATGTCCCCTCGTTCTAGTCAACACCATTCGAGGAAAAAGGCTCTCACTATCCACCCTATCTAATCCTCTGATCATCTTGTATGCCTCTATTAAGTCACCTCTTAACCTTCTTCTAACGAAAACAACCTGAAGCCCCTCAGCCTTTCCTCATATGATTTTCCCACCATACCAGGCAACATCCTGGTAAATCTCCTCTGCACCCTTTCCAACACTTCCACATCTTTCCTATAATACGGCGACCAGAACTGTATGCAATACTCCAAATGCGGCCGCACCAGAGTTCTGTACAGTTGCAGCATGACCTCCTGGCTCCGAAACTCAATCCCTCTACCAATAAAAGCTAACACACCGCACGCCTTCTTAACAACCCTATCAACCTGGGTGCCAACTTTCAGGGATCTATGCACATGGACACCCAGATCCCTCTGTTCATCCACACTACCAAGTATCTTACCATTAGCCCAGCACTCTGTATTCCTGTTACTTCTTCCAAAGTGAATCACCTCACACTTTTCCGCATTAAACTCCATTTGCCACCTCTCAGCCCAGCTCTGCAGCTTATCTATGTCCCTCATAGGACTCGAAAATCAGCCCGCAGGTGGAGGAGGTGGTTAAGAAGGCGTATGGTGTGCTGGCCTTTATCAATCGAGGGATTGAGTTTAGGAGTCCGGGGATAATGATGCAGTTATATAAGACCCTCGCCAGACCCCACTTGGAGTACTGTGCTCAGTTCTGGTCACCTCACTATAGGAAGGATGTGGAAAAGATTGAAAGGGTGCAGAGGAGATTTACAAGGATGTTGCCTGGATTGAGTGGCATGCCTTATGAGGATAGGCTGAGGGAGCTCGGTCTTTTCTCCTTGGAGAGATGAAGGATGAGAGGAGACCTAATAGAGGTGTATAAGATGTTGAGAGGCATAGATCGGGTGGACTCTCAGAGGCTTTTTCCCAGGGTGGAAATGTCTGCTGCGAGAGGACACAGGTTTAGGGTGCTGGGGGGTAGGTACAGGGGAGATGTTAGGGGTAAGTTTTCACACAGAGGGCGGTGGGCGAGTGGAATCGGCTGCCGTCAGTGGAAGCAAACTCAATAGGGTCTTTGAAGAGACTCCTGGATGAGTACATGGAGCTTAACAGGATGGAGGGTTATAGGTAGGTCTAGAAGGTAGGGATGTGTTCGGCACAACTTGTGGGCCGAAGGGCCTGTTTGTGCTGCAGTTTTTCTATGTTTCTAATGATCTTCTTATGAGGCATCCTCTTGGAATGAGTGATCACAATATGCTTGAATTTCTAATACAAATGGAGGGTGAGAAAGTAGGGTCCCAAACCAGTGTCCTCTGCTTGAACAGAGGGGAGTACAATAGGATGAGGGCAGAGTTGGCTAATGTAGACTGGGAGCGCAGACTAGTTGGTAGGACAGCTGAGCAATAGTGGCAGATTTTTAAGGAGATTTTTCTCAGTACTCAGCAAAAATATATTCCTGTGATAAAGAAGGAATGTAAGAAAAGGGATAACCAGCCGTGGATAACTAAGGAAATAAAGGAGAATATTAAATCAAAAACCGATGCGTACAGAGTGGCCAAAACTAGTGGGGAATTAGAAGATTGGGAAAGCTTTAAAAAACAACAAAGAACTACTAAGAAAGTGATAAAAGAAAGGAAAGATAGATTATGAAACTAAACTAGCACAAAATATAAAAACGGATAGTAAAAGTTTTTACAAATATATAAAAAGGAAAAGAGTAGCTAAAGTAAATGTTGGACCCTTAGAAGACCAGAAGGGGGATTTAATAATGGGGAACGAGGAAATGGCCGAGGCCTTAAACAAGTTTTTTGTGTTGGTCTTCACGGTAGAGGACACAAATAGCTTACCGAAAATTGACGGTCGTGGGACTGTAGGGGGTGAGGTCCTTAAACCGATTACTATTACTAAAGAGGTAGCGCTTGGTAGGCTAATGGGACTAAAGGTAGACAAGTCCCCGGGCCCAGATGGAATGCATCCCAGGGTACTGAAAGAAATGGCAGAAGTAATAGCAGATGCGTTGGTTGTAATTTATCAAAATTCGCTGGACTCTGGGGAAGTGCTGGCTGATTGGAAAACAGCTAATGTGACGCCATTGTTTAAAAAAGGAAGTAGACAAAAGGCGGGTAACTACAGGCCGGTTAGCTTAACGTCCGTAGTTGGGAAATTGCTGGAATCCATCATTAAAGAAGAAATAGCAGGACACCTGGAAAAAAATGGTTCGATCAAGCAGACGCAGCATGGATTCATGAAGGGAAAGTCGTGTTTGACAAATTTACTGGATTTTTATGAAGATGGAATGAGTGCAGTTGACAGAGGGGAACCGGTGGATGTGGTGTTTTTGGATTTCCAGAAGGCATTCGATAAGGTGCCTCACAAAAGGTTGCTGCAGAAGATTAGGGTACACGGAGTTGGGGGTAAAGTGTTAGTGTGGATTGGGGATTGGCTATCTAACAGGAAGCAGAGAGTTGGAATAAATGGGTGCTTTTCTGGTTGGCAGTTGATGACTAGTGGCGTGCCGCAGGGATCGGTGCTGGGGCCTCAATTGTTTACCATTTACATAGACGATCTGGAGGAGGGGACCGAGTGTAGGGTAACAAAGTTTGCGGATGACACAAAGATGAGTGGGAAAGTGAATTGTGTGGAGGATGCGGAAAGTCTGCAGAGAGATTTGAATAGGTTAAGTGAGTGGGCGAGTATCTGGCAGATGGAGTATAACATTGACAAGTGTGAGGTTATCCACTTTGGAAGGAATAATAATAAAACGGACTATTATTTAAATGGTGAAAAATTACAACATGCTACTGTGCAGAGGGACCTGGGGGTCCTTGTGCATGAATCACAAAAACTCAGTTTGCAGGTGCAGCAGGTGATCAAGAAGGCAAATGGAATGTTGGCCTTTATCGCGAGGGGGATAGAATATAAAAGCAGGGAGGTCTTGCTGCAACTGTACAGGGCACTGGTGAGGCCGCAACTGGAGTAGTGTGTGCAATTTTGGTGCCCTTATTTGCGTAAGGATATATTGGCCTTGGAGGGAGTACAGAGAAGGTTCACCAGGTTGACACCGGAGATGAGGGGTGTAGCTTATGAGGAGAGATTGAGTAGATTGGGCCTGTACTCGTTGGAGTTTAGAAGGCTGAGGGGAGATCTTATAGAGACATATAAGATAATGAAGGGGCTGGATAGGGTAGAGGCAGAGAGATTCTTTCCACTTAGAAAGGAAACAAGAACTAGAGGGCACAGCCTCAAAATAAGGGGGAGTCAGTTTAGGACAGAGTTGAGGAGGAACTTCTTCTCTCAGAGGCTAGTGAATCTCTGGAATTCTCTGCCCATTGAAGCAGTGGAGGCTACCTCGTTAAATATGTTTAAGTCACAGGTAGATAGATTTCTGATCAATAAGGGAATTAAGGGTTATGGGGAGCGGGCAGGTAAGTGGAACTAAACCACTATCAGATCAGCCATGATCTTATTGAATGGCGGGGTAGGCTCGAGGGGCTAGATGGCCTACTCCTGCTCCTATTTCTTATGTTCTTAAAATCCTCATAGATACCATCTACCACATTCCCCTCATGAACCCTCTCTGTTAATTTCAATGGGATTAGTCAGACACAATCTGCCTTTTACAAATCCGTGCCAACTCTCCTGATTAAACTCAAACCTCTCCAAATGCCTCGTTAGTTCCCTGGTGTTAGATTCAGGGGTCTGCAGTTACTGGGACTGTCCTTGGACCCTCTCATGAATAAGGCTATCACATTTGCCACTCTCCAATCCTCCCCTGTATCTATGGAAGATCATGACAATCTCTTTCACTATCTCCACTCTCGCTTCCATCTGCAATCTGGGATACAATCTATCCAGACCAGGTGACTGATCCGCTCAAAGCCTTTCCAGTCCATCCTGTCTCTCAGTTTGCACTGTTCCATTGTCTCGCCCATCTCCACACCGACTGATACTTTGTCAGCTTTCTCGCTGAGTTCATTCAGATACAAAACACTCATTCAGGATTCCAGTTGGGCTGAGCCTCGAGGCACCAATCACCTTCCAGCTTCTGAACAGGATCTACTCTACTCTGAGTACCCGCAGCTCAGCTCCTGCTCAATCGCTCAGAGACACTGATGTAGCACTGATCTTGATGAATGGCCTCCCAGCACCCACTGCTCATGTCACACACGTGGCACAGATTACCTGGACAGTGCCTCAGGCTGCACCATTCTGTCCCAGTACTCAAGCCCTCACAGAAATCTCCACCTCCCTGCGGAGGGGGGCTATCACAGAGCCGGCTACGGGTTCGCACTCCCTCCCCACAGCTCCTCGAACAGTCTGTCCACGGAGACCAAGTGCCCCAATGTCCATCTCCTGCAACAAAAGATTCAATAAGAGTCAGCTTCAATTCATTCCGACAAAATCCATCGGTATAGAACAGAGACATTTAACCCCAGCACACTTGATAAACCCTGCACTGTCAGAGGGTCAGTACTGAGGGAGTGCCGCACTGTCAGAGGGTCAGTACTGAGGGAGTGCCGCACTGTCAGAGGGTCAGTACTGAGGGAGTGCCGCACTGTCAGAGGGTCAGTGCTGAGGGAGTGCCGCACTGTCAGAGGGTCAGTACTGAGGGAGTGCTGTACTGTCAGAGGGTCAGTAATGAGGGACTGCTGCACTGTCAGGAGGTCAGTGCTGAGGGAGTGCTGCACTGTCAGAGGGTCAGTACTGAGGGAGTGCCGCACTGTCAGAGGGTCAGTACTGAGGGAGTGCCGTACTGTCAGAGGGTCAGTGCTGAGGGAGTGCCGCACTGTCAGAGGGTCAGTACTGAGGGAATTCCGCACTGTCAGAGGGTCAGTACTGAGGGAGTGCCGCACTGTCAGAAGGTCAGTACTGAGGGAGTGCCGCACTGTCAGAGGGTCAGTACTGAAGGAGTGCTGCACTGTCAGAGCATCAGTGCTGAGGGAGTGCTGCACTGTCAGAGGGTCAGTACTGAGGGAGTGCTGCACTGTCAGAGGTTCAGTACTGAGGGAGTGCTGCACTGTCATAGGGTCAGTGCTGAGGGAGCGCCGCACTGTCAGAGGGTCAGTACTGAGGGAGTGCCGCACTGTCAGAGAATCAGTGCTGAGGGAGCGCCGCACTGTCGGAAGGTCAGTACTGAGGGGAGTGCCGCACTGTCAGAGGGTCAGTGCTGAGGGAGTGCTGCACTGTCAGAGGGTCAGTACTGAGGGAGTGCTGCACTGTCAGAGGGTCAGTACTGAAGGAGTGCTGCACTGTCAGAGCTTCAGTGCTGAGGGAGTGCCACACTGTCAGAGGGTCAGTACTGAGAGATTGCTGCACTGTCAGAGCGTCAGTACTGAGGGAGTGCCGCACTGTCAGAGGGTCAGTACTGAGGGAGTGCCGCACTGTCAGAGGGTCAGTACTGAGGGAGTGCCGCACTGTCAGACGGTCAGTGCTGAGGGAGTGCTGCACTATCAGAGGGTCAGTACTGAGGGAGTGCCGCACTGTCAGAGGGTCAGTACTGAGGGAGTGCCGCACTGTCAGAGAGTCAGTACTGAGGGAGTGCCGCACTGTCAGAGGGTCAGTACTGAGGGAGTGCCACACTGTCAGAGGGTCAGTACTGAGGGAGTGCCGTACTGTCAGAGGGTCAGTACTGAGGGAATGCCGCACTGTCAGAGGGTCAGTACTGAGGAACTGCTGCACTGTCAGGAGGTCAGTGCTGAGGGAGTGCTGCACTGTCAAAGGGTCAGTACTGAGGAACTGCTGCACTGTCAGGAGGTCAGTACTGAGGGAGTGCCGCACTGTCAGAGGGTCAGTACTGAGGGAGTGCCACACTGTCAGAGGGTCAGTACTGAGGGAGTGCCACACTGTCAGAGGGTCAGTACTGAGGGAGTGCCGTACTGTCAGAGGGTCAGTGCTGAGGGAGTGCCGCACTGTCAGGAGGTCAGTGCTGAGGGAATTCCGCACTGTCAGAGGGTCAGTACTGAGGAACTGCTGCACTGTCAGGAGGTCAGTACTGAGGGAGTGCTGCACTGTCAAAGGGTCAGTAGTGAGGGAGTGCCACATTGTCAGAGGATTTAATAACCAGTACTACCCAACCCCCCACCTCCAAACCCCTCCCCCTCAAATTCCTCCTCTGTATCTCTCCATAATCCCTCTCCACCTCGTCTTTCTGCCCTTTGACCCCATCCCGTCTCCCTGGTGCCCTGGTCTGGTTCACTCACTGGGACATTGCTGGATGTTACAAGGTGCGTCCTCTTCCTCTGGACCGATGCAAGGCAGGCCATTGCCAGAGACGGGGGGTTTATTACAGAACCGGAATCGATGCTGGTTCCCCCCTCCACATGAAGTGGAACAGCCACTCCACGGAGTCCAATCCGACCAATCACCACTTACTGCAAAGGAAGAACATTGGGTAAATCTCCATGGAGACAGAGTGAGCGGGCACTGGCTGTCACACATCAACAGTGGTGCCTCACGGATAGGAGATAGGAGGAGTAGGCCACTCGGCCCCTCGACCCTGCTGCACCATTCAATTTGATCATTGCTGCTCTGATTGTAACCCACTTTCCCGCTTCCCCCGATACCCTTTCACCCCCTCATTAATCGAGGATCTATCTCGCTCTGCCTTAAAAATATTCAAAGACTCTGCTCCCACTGACGTTCAAGGAAGAGAGTTCCAGAAACTCACCTCCTCCGAGAGAAAAATTCTCGGGGTTCCAATCCCACCCACGGCAGGTGGTGCAATTTCAATTCAATCAAAACAAAACTGGAATTAAGAATCTACTGACGACCATGAAGCCATTGTCGATTGTCAGAAAAACCCATCTGGTTCACTGATGTCCTTTAGGAAAGGAAATCTGCCGTCTTTCCAACCATGATCGTAATGAATGGTGGAGCAGGCTCGAAGGGCCAAATGGCCTCCACCTCCTCCTATCTTCTATGTTTCTATGTTTACCTGGTCTGGTCTACATGTGAGTCCAGAGCCACAGCAGTGTGGTTGACTCTTAACTGTTCTCAGGCAACTAAGGATGGGCAATAAATGATGTTTTGTTTCTTAAAGACTTGATTAGTTGTAAGTATTCGCATTCCAACCATTATTCATGTAAATTGAGTTTGTGTCTTTATATGCTCTGTTTGTGAACAGAATTCCCACTCACCTGAAGAAGGGGCTTGCAGCTCCGAAAGCTTGTGTGGCTTTTGCTACCAAATAAACCTGTTGGACTTTAACCTGGTGTTGTTAAACTTCTTACTGTGTTTATCCTAGTCCAACGCCGGCATCTCCACACAATAAATGATGGCCAGCCAGCGACGCCCATGTTCCATGAATGAATAAAGAAAGAAAGGCATCCCCAATCAAATGGGATGAAGGAGTACAATATAAAGGGAAAGACTCTTAGTACTGTAGAGGATCAGAAGGACCTTGGGGTCCGGGTCCATAGGACTCAAAAATTGGCCCCGCAGGTGGAGGAGGTGGTTAAGAAGGCGTATGGTGTGCTGGCCTTTATCAATCGAGGGATTGAGTTTAGGAGTCCGGGGATAATGATTCAGCTATATAAGACCCTCGTCAGATCCCACTTGGAGTACTGTGCTCAGTTCTGGTCGCCTCATTACAGGAAGGATGTGGAAAAGATTGAAAGAGTGCAGAGGACATTTACAAGGATGTTGCCTGGATTGAGTGGCATGCCTTATGAGGAAAGGCTGAGGGAGCTCGGTCTTTTCTCCTTGGAGAGACGAAGGATGAGAGGAGACCTAATAGAGGTATATAAGATGTTGAGAGGCATAGATCGGGTGGACTCTCAGAGGCTTTTTCCCAGGGTGGAAATATCTGCTACGAGAGGACACAGGTTTAGGGTGCGGGGGGGGTAGGTACAGGGGAGATGTTAGGGGGAAGTTTTTCACACAGAGGGTGGTGGGTGAGTGGAATCGGCTGCCGTCAGTGGTAGGGGAGGCGAACTCAATAGGGTCTTTTAAGAGACTCCTGGATGAGTACATGGGATTTAATAGGATGGAGGGTTATAGGTAGGCCTAGAAGGTAGGGATATTTTTGGCACAACTTGTGGGGCCGAAGGGCCTGTTTTGTGCTGTAGTTTTTCTATGTTTCTAAGATTCACGTGGAAGAGAAACATCCTCTCGACATCCATCCTGTCAATACCAGGAGCTTTCGATCAAGTTACCTCTTACTCTAGTATGTATCCACTCCAGTCGATATAAACCTAATTCCAGGTGTTAGTCCGGAAAACCTTCTCTGAAATGCATCTAATGCCTTTACATCTTTCCTTAAACAAGGAGATCGATACAGTACACAATACTCCAGATGTGGTCTCACTACCGTCCTGTACAACTGGAACATATCCTCCAGATGTTTGTAATCAATTAGAGTCATAGAGGTTTACAGCATGGAAACAGGCCCTTCGGCCCAACTTGTTCATGCCACCTTTTTTTTAAACCCATAAGCTAATCCCAATTGCCCGCATTTGGCCCGTATCCCTCTATACCCATCGTACCCATGTAACTATCTAAATGCTTTTTAAAAGACAAAATTGTGCCCGCCTCTACAACTACCTCTGGCAGCTTGTTATAGACACTCACCACCCTCTGTGTGAAAAAATTGCCCCTCTGAACACTTTTGTATCTCTCCCCTCTCACCTTAAACCTATGCCCTCTAGTTTTAGACTCCCCAACCTTTGGGAAAAAATATTGACTATGCAGCTGATCTGTGCCCCTCATTATTTTATAGACCTCTATAAGATCACCCCTCAGCCTCCTGCACTCCAGAGAAAAAAGTCCCAGTCTATCCAGCATCTCCTTATAACTCAATCCATCAAGTCCCGGTAGCATCCTGGTAAATCTTTTCTGCACTCTTTCTAGTTTAATAATATCCTCTCTATAATAGGGTGACCAGAACTGTACACAGTATTCCAAGTGTGGCCTGACCAATGTTTTGTACAACTTCAACAAGTCGTCCCAACTCCTGTCTTCAATGTTCTGACCGATGAAACCAAGCATGCTGAATGCCTTCTTCACCGCTCCGTCCACCTGTGACTCCACTTTCAAGGAGCTATGAACCTGTACCCCTAGATCTCTTTGTTCTGTAACTTTCCCCAATGCCCCACCATTAACTGAGTAAATCCTGCCCTGGTTCAATCGACCAAAATGCATCACCTCGCATTTGCCGAAATTAAACTCCATCTGCCATTCATCAGCCCACTGGCCCAATTGATCAGGATCCCATTGCAATCGGAGATAACTTTCTTCACTGTCCACTATGCCATCAATCCTAGTGTCATAGAACATTACAGTGCAGTACAGGCCCTTCGGCCCTCGATGTTGCACCGACCTGTGAAACCAATCTAAAGCCCCTCTAATCTACACTATTCCAATATCATCCATATGTTTATCCAATAACCATTTGAATGCTCTTAATGTTGACGAGTCCACGACTGCTGCAGGCAGGGCATTCCACGCCCTTACTACTCTCTGAGTAAAGAACCTACCTCTAACATCTGTCCTATATCTCTCACCCCTCAATTTAAAGCTATGTCCCCTCGTGCTAGCTATCACCATCCGAGGAAAAAGGCTCTCACTATCCACCCTATCTAATCCTCTGATCATCTTGTATGCCTCTATTAAGTCACCTCTTAACCTTCTTCTAACGAAAACAACCTGAAGCCCCTCAGCCTTTCCTCATATGATTTTCCCACCATACCAGGCAACATCCTGGTAAATCTCCTCTGCACCCTTTCCAACATTTCCACATCTTTCCTATAATACGGAGAACAGAACTGTACGCAATACTCCAAATGCGGCCGCACCAGAGTTTTGTACAGTTGCAACATGACCTCCTGGCTCCGAAACTCAATCCTTCTACCAATAAAAGCTAACACACCATACGCCTTCTTAACAACCCGATCAAGCTGGGTGCCAACTTTCAGGGATCTATGCACATGGACACCCAGATCCCTCTGTTCATCCACACTACCAAGTATTTTACCATTAGCCCAGTACTCTGTATTCCTGTTACTCCTTCCAAAGTGAATCACTTCGCACTTTTCCGCATTAAACTCCATTTGCCACCTCTCAGCCCAGCTCTGCAGCTTATCTATGTCCCTCTATAACCTTCCACTTCCCTCCGCACTGTCTACAACTCCACCAACTATAGTGTCATCCGCAAATTTACTAACCCATCCTTCTACGCTCTCATCCAGGTCATTAATAAAAATGACAAACAGCAGTGGCCCCAAAACAGATCCTTGCGGTACACCACTACTAACTGAACTCCAGGATGAATATTTTCCATCAACCACCACTCTCTGTTTTCTTACAGCTAGCCAATTCCTGATCCAAACCACTGAATCACCCTCAATCCCATGTGTCCCTATTTTCTGCAAAAGCTTACCATGGGGAACCTTATCAAACGCTTTGCTGAAATCCATATACACCACATCAACCGCTTTACCCTCATCCACCTCTTTGGTCACCTTCTCAAAGAACTCAATAAGGTTTGTGAGGCACGACCTACCCTTCACAAAACCGTGCTGACTATCCCTAATCAAATTATTCCTTTCCAAGTGATTATAAATCCTATCTCTTATAATCCTTTCCAATACTTTGCCCACAACAGAAGTAAGGCTCACCGGTCTATAATTACCAGGGCTGTCCCTACTCCCCTTCTTGAACAAGAGGACAACTTTTGCTATCCTCCAGTCTTCTGGCACTGTTCCTGTAGACAATGACGACCCAATGGGGCACTGTTCCTGTAGACAATGACGACCCTATCCAATGGGATAGGATTTATAGTTATTTGGAGAGTAATGAATTGATAGGTGATAGTCAGCATGGTTTTGTGGCAGGTAGGTCGTGCCTTACTAACCTTATTGAGTTTTTTGAGAAAGTGACCAAGGAGGTGGATGGGGGCAAGGCAGTGGACGTGGTATATATGGATTTTAGTAAGGCGTTTGATAAGGTTCACCATGGTAGGCTTCTGCAGAAAATGCAGATGTATGGGATTGGGGGTGATCTAGGAAATTGGATCAGGAATTGGCTAGCGGATAGGAAACAGAGGGTGGTGGTTGATAGTAAATATTCATCATGGAGTGCGGTTACAAGTGGTGTACCTCAGGGATCTGTTTTGGGGCCACTGCTGTTTGTAATATTTATTAATGATCTGGATGAGGGTATAGTTGGGTGGATTAGCAAATTTGCTGATGACACCAAAGTCGGTGGTGTGGTAGACAGTGAGGAAGGGTGTCGTAGTTTGCAGGAAGACTTAGACAGGTTGCAAAGTTGGGCTGAGAGGTGGCGGATGGAGTTTAATGCGGAGAAGTGTGAGGTAATTCACTTTGGTAGGAATAACAGATGTGTTGAGTATAGGGCTAACGGGAGGACTTTGAATAGTGTGGAGGAGCAGAGGGATCTAGGTGTATGTGTGCATAGATCCCTGAAAGTTGGGAATCAAGTAGATAAGGTTGTTAAGAAGGCATATGGTGTCTTGGCGTTTATTGGTAGGGGGATTGAATTTAGGAGTCGTAGCATTATGTTGCAACTGTACACAACTCTGGTGCGGCCGCACTTGGAGTACTGTGTGCAGTTCTGGTCCCCACATTACAGGAAGGATGTGGAGGCTTTGGAGAGGGTGCAGAGGAGGTTTACCAGGATGTTGCCTGGTATGGAGGGGAGATCCTATGAGGAGAGGCTGAGGGATTTGGGATTGTTTTCGCTGGAAAGGCGGCGGCTAAGAGGGGATCTTATTGAAGCATATAAGATGATTAGAGGTTTAGATAGGGTGGATAGTGATAGCCTTTTTCCTCTGATGGAGAAATCCAGCACGAGGGGGCATGGCTTTAAATTGAGGGGGGGTAGTTATAGAACCGATGTCAGGGGTAGGTTCTTTACCCAGAGGGTGGTGAGGGATTGGAATGCCCTGCCAGCATCAGTAGTAAATGCGCCTAGTTTGGGGGCGTTTAAGAGATCCGTAGATAGGTTCATGGACGAAAAGAAATTGGTTTAGGTTGGAGGGTCACAGTTTTTTTTTTTAACTGGTCGGTGCAACATCGTGGGCCGAAGGGCCTGTTCTGCGCTGTAATGTTCTATGTTCTATGTTCTATGACCCAAAGATCAAAGCCAAAGGCTCTGCAATCTCCTCTCTAGCCTCCCAGAGAATCCTAGGATAAATCCCTTCCGGCCCAGGGGACTTATCTATTTTTACCCTTTCCAGAATTGCTAACACCTCCTCCTTATGAACCTCAATCCCATCCAGTCCAACAGCCTGCATCTCAGTACTCCCCTCGACACTGTCTCTCTCCAGTGTGAATACCGACGAAAAATATTCATTTAGTGCCTCTCCTATCGAAGCGCTGCCTCTTCACCAAGTACCTGATGAAGGGACAGCGCTCCGAAAGCTCGTGGCCTATGCTACCAAATAAACCTGTTGGACTTTAACCTGGTGTTGTGAGAATTCTTATTCTGTCAAGAAGCCAATTTTGTATCCATTTAGATACCTCATCCTGGATCCCGTGAGATTTAACCTTATGCAACAACCTACCATGTGGTACCTTCTCAAAGGCCTTGCTAAAGTCCATGTAGACAACATCAACTGCACTGCCCTCATCTACCTTCTTGATTACCCCTTCAAAAAACTCAATTAAATTTGTGAGACATGATTTTCCACTCACAAAGCCATGCTGACTGTCCCTAATCAGTCCTTGAGTCTCTAAATGCCTGTAGATCCTGTCTCTCAAAATACCTTCCAACAACTTACCCACCACAGATGTGAGGCTCACTGGCCTGTAGTTCCCAGTCTTTTCCCTCACAATAAACGATAACATTCTATTAGCTTTCCGAATTATTTGCTGTACCTGTGCACCGGCCTTTTGTGACTCATGCACTGGGACACCCAGATCCCTCTGTATCTCAGAGCTCTGCAATCTCTTACCGAGCCGCAGGGATCGGTGCTTGGTCCTCTGCTCTTTGTGATTTTTATTAATGACTTAGAGGAGGGGGCTGAAGGGTGGATCAGTAAATTTGCTGATGACACCAAGATTGGTGGAGTAGTGGATGAGGTGGAGGGGTGTTGTAGGCTGCAAAGAGACATAGATAGGATGCAAAGCTGGGCTGAAAAATGGCAAATGGAGTTTAACCCTGATAAATGTGAGGTGATTCATTTTGGTAGGACTAATTTAAATGTGGATTACAGGGTCAAAGGTAGGGTTCTGAAGACTGTGGAGGAACAGAGAGATCTTGGGGTCCATATCCACAGATCTCTAAAGGTTGCCACTCAAGTGGATAGAGCTGTGAAGAAGGCATATAGTGTGTTAGCTTTTATTAACAGGGGGTTGGAGTTTAAGAGCCGTGGGGTTATGCTGCAACTGTACAGGACCTTGGTGAGACCGCATTTGGAATATTGCGTGCAGTTCTGGTCACCTCACTATAAGAAGGATGTGGAAGCGCTGGAAAGAGTGCAGAGGAGATTTACCAGGATGCTGCCTGGTTTGGAGTGTAGGTCTTATGAGGAAAGGTTGAGGGAGCTGGGGCTGTTCTCTCTGGAGCGGAGGAGATTGAGGGGAGACTTAATAGAGGTTTATAAAATGATGAAGGGGATAGATCGAGTGAACGTTCAAAGACTATTTCCTCGGGTGGATGGAGCTATTACGAGGGGGCATAACTATAGGGTTCATGGTGGGAGATATAGGAAGGATATCAGAGGTAGGTTCTTCACGCAGAGAGTGGTTGGGGTGTGGAATGGACTGCCTGCAGTGATAGTGGAGTCAGACACTTTAGGAACATTTAAGCGGTTATTGGATAGGCACATGGAGCACACCAGGATGGTAGGGAGTGGGATAGCTTGATCTTGGTTTCAGATGAAGGTCGGCACAACATCGTGGGCCGAAGGGCCTGTTCTGTGCTGTACTGTTCTATGTTCTATGTTCTATGTTCTAATTTAGAGAATAAACTTTTTTATTGTTATGATTGTGGTAATGGACTCCAGTATTAGATACAATATGGGACTCTCTGTACTTCACGAGGGCTCCTGACCTGGGGGTCGAAGGTCAGATAGCCCATGTTGGTGTCGGTGGTGACAAGGCTGTCGATGCCTTGCAGCTGTGTGTTCATGTTGAGAAAATGTGTCAGCAGTAAAGTTAGTTTCCAGCAATCGTGTTGCTCATCGTGCAACACAGAAACAAGACAGATGAAGGGTATTTCTTTCACCCAGAGGGTGTTGAGGATCTGGAACTCACTTCCTGAAAAGATGCTCGAGGCAAAGGCTCCCTCCCCAAGTCCCTTTGTGTTGCAGCTTTCTGCAGTTTTTCTCCATTTAAATAACTCTCTGTTCTTTTGTTCTCCCTTCCAAAATAAACATCTTCACATTTTCCCACATTATCCTCCATTTGCCACCTTTCTGCCCACTTACTGCCCACTTACTGAACCGATCAATATCTTTATAAACTGTTTGTATTCCTCTCGCAGCTTGCCTTTCCGCCTATTTTTGTGCGGTCTGTAAATTTGTCTCCAGCACATTCACTTCCTTCCTCCACATCATTAATATTTGTTGTGAACAGTGATGGTTCTCTTCCTTTATACTTTGTCCTGCCGTGTGGTTACAATTAGTGGCCTGTACCCACATCCCACAAGTGAATCAAAATAAAGATTCACCCTCCTGAGTAATGAAATTCCTCCTCATCTCAGTCCTAAATGGCCTGTCTCTTACTCTGTGACTGTATCCCTGGTTCGAGACTCAGCCAGCCCAAAGAAACATCCGACCCACACTCACACTCTCACACTCTGTAAGAATTTTGTAAGTTTTAATGAGATCATTTCTCACGGTGGTTAGTGTCAGGGACCTGGGTTCAATTCCAGCCTTGGGTCACTGTCTGTGTGGAGTTTGCACATTCTCCCGGTGTCTGTGTGGGTTTCCTCCCACAGTCCAAAGATGTGCAGGTTAGGTTGATTATAAGAACATAAGAACTAGGAGCAGGAGTTGGCCATCTGGCCCCTCGAGCCTGCTCCGCCATTCAATTAGATCATGGCTGATCTTTTTGTGGACTCAGCTCCATTTACCCGCCCGCTCACCATAACCCTTAATTCCTTTACTGTTCAAAAATGTATCTATCCTTGCCTTAAAAACATTCAATGAGGTAGCCTCAACTGCTTCACTGGGCAGGGAATTCCACAGATTCACAACCCTTTGTGTGAAGAAGTTCCTCCTCAACTCAGTCCTAAATCTGCTTCCTCTTATTTTGAGGCTATGCCCCCTAGTTCCATTTTCACCCGTCAGTGGAAACAACTTCCCTGTTTCTATCTTATCTATCTATTCCCTTCATATTCTTATATTTTCTATAAGATCTCCCCTCATTCTTCTGAATTCCAATGAGTATAGCCCCAGTCTGCTCAGTCTCTCCTCATAAGCCTACCCTCTCAACTCCGGAATCAACCGAGTGAATCTCCTCTGCACCCCCTCCAGAGCCAGTATCTCCTTTCTCAAGTAAGGAGACCAAAACTGTACACAGTACTCCAGGTGTGGCCTCACCAGCACCTTATACAGCTGCAACATAATCTCGCTGTTTTTAAACTCTATCCCTCCAGCAATGAAGGACAAAAGTCCACTTGCCTTCTTAATTACCTGCTGCACCTGCAAACCAACTCCTTGAGATTCCTGCACAAGGACACCCAGGTCCCTCTGCACAGCAGCATGCTGCAATTTTTTACCATTTCAATAATAGTCCATTTTGCTGTTATTCCTACCAAAATGGATGACCTCACATTTACCAACATTGTTCTCCATCTGCCAGACCCTCGCCCACTCACTTAGACTATCTATATCCCTTTGCAGACTTTCAGCATCCTCTGCACACTTTGCTCTTCCACCCATCTCAGTGTCATCTGTGAATTTTGACACACTACACTTGGTCCCCAACTCCAAATCATCTATGTAAATTGTAAACAAATCATAACATTGGCCATGCTAAATTGAGCTTAGCATCAGGGGGCTAGCAGGGTAAATATGTGGGGTTACGGGGAGAGGGCCTGGGTGGGATTGTTGTTGGTGCAAGCCCGATGGGCCGAATGGCCTCTTTCTGCACTGTCGGTTTCTATTCTGTGATCACCTCTCATTCTTCAAACTCGAAAGAATACAGGGCCCAGTTTCCACTTTGCATCCAGCTCCCACTGCCATTCCCACCAGCAATTTGGAAATATTACATTGGTTCCTCATCCAAATCAGTGATCTACATTGTGAATAACTGGGGCTCAAAGAACACAGAAAAGTAAAGCACAGGGAACAGGCCCTTGACTCTCCAAGCCTGTACCAATCATGGCTGCCTTACTCAGTCCGTATCCCTCTATTCCCTCCCTCTTCATGGACCCATCCAGATGCCTCTTAAATGTTGCTAATGTACCTGCTTCCACCACCTCCTCTGACAGCGCGTTCCAGGCACCCACCACTCTCTGTGTGAAAAACTCCCCCCCCCCGCACATCTCCCTTAAACTTCCCCCCTCTCACCTTGAACCTGTGCCCCCTTGTAATTGACACTTCCACCCTGGGGAAAAGCCTCTGACTATCCACCCTGTCTGTGCCTCTCATCATTTTGTAGACCTCTATCAGGTCTCCCCTCAGCCTCTGTCTTTCCAGTGAAAACAATCCTAGTTTATTCAACCTCTCCTCATAGCCGACACCCTCGAGACCCGGCAACATCCTGGTGAACCTTCTTCGCACTCTCCCCAAAGCTTCCACATCCTTCTGGTAGTGTGGTGACCAGAACTGCACGCAATACTCCAAATGCGGCCTAACCCAGGTTTCATATAGCTGCAACATGATTTCCCAACCCCTGGACTCAGGGCCCCGGCTGATGAAGGCAAGCATGCCAGATACTTTCTTAATCTCCTTGGCCACCTGAGTTGTCACTTTTAGGGAACTGTGGATCTGCACGCCCAGATCCCTCTGCATGTTAATGTTCCTGAGGGTTCTGCCATTTACAGTATAATTCACACCTAAATTTGATCCTCCAAAATGTATTAACCTCACATTTGTCTGGATTAAACTCCATCTGCCATTTCTGTGCCCAATTGTTCCCAGGAGCAGGCTGAGGGTAAGAGAGTTGGTTTTCTGACTTTAATTAATTATTTATTTTTTCAGTTAATTTTGGGTTTAAAATCGGAGGTTTTTTTCAAAACCGGAAGTAGGGCCAGGAGAGGCCTGGGGAAGTTTTTGGAGGGTTTAAAAGTGCACCAAAGTATACAGCGGGCAGCAGAGTGAGTGGGAAGTTGAGTGAGCTGTCAGGGCTTTGGCTCACAGGGCTTGGACGAGCAGGGGTGAGTTTTTGTTTCCTTACATTCTTATTAACTTTTCACTGTCTAACTTGACATAAAGTGTCCAGTATGAGTGTGAAACCAGTGTGTTGTTCCCAGTGTAGGATGTGGGAGGTCCTGGAGGCATCTGGCCTCCCGGACATCCACATCTGTGAGGGGTGCGTCGAGCTGCGGTTCCTGAGGGACCGTGTTAGGGAGCTGGAACTGCAGCTCGTGGATCTTAGGCTGATGAGGGAGAATGAGGATAGACAAGAGCTATCATCAGGTGGTCACACGAGGGCCACGGGAGGAGGCCAAGTGGGTGACGGCCAGGAAGGGTAAGGCTAGGGTGGTTGAGAGCACCCCAGTGGATTTGCCCCTGCACAACAAGTACTCCTGCTTGAGTACTGCTGGGGGGGACAGCCCGCCTGGGGGAAGCAGCAGTGGCCGTGTCTCCGCAGTGGAGTCCAGCCCTGTAACTCAGAGGGCTAAGGAAAAGAGGAGGAAGGCGGTATTAATCGGGGACTCGATGGTGAAGGGGACAGACAGGCGTTTCTGCGGAGGTAGGCGGGAGTCTCGCATGGTGGTCTGCCTCCCTGGGGCCGGGATCCAGGATGTCGCTAGTCGCGTCCCGGAAATCCTGAGGTGGGAGGGAGAGGAGCCTGAGGTAGCGGTACATATTGGTACCGCTGATGTGGGTAGGAAGGGAGAAGGGGTCATGAAAAGGGAGTACAGGGAATTAGGGAGACAGCTGAGAAAGAGGAAAGCAAAGGTAGTAATCTCAGGATTACTGCCTGTGCCACGGGAAGGTGAGGGCAGGAATGGAGTGAGGTGGAAGATGAATGTGTGGCTGAGGGACTGGTGCAGGGGGCAGGGATTCAGGTTCCTGGACCATTGGGACCTCTTTAGGGGCAGGGGTGATCTGTATACAAAAAACGGGTGGAACTTGAATCACAAGGGGACCAATATCCTGGCCGGTAGGTTGGCTAAGGCTACTGGGGAGAATTTAAACTAGATAGGTTGGGGGGAGGGGAGCTAGAAGAGTTGACTAGGATCAAGGAACTAATTGATGGGGGGGAGGATGCAGGGGTAAGGGGAATTACAAAATTAATGGTAGAGGAGAGGGTGCAAGTGAATGAAGGCGGTAATTTAGATAAGGGAGTCGAGGGAGAGGGTGTTCGCGACTCATCAAAGCGGGTCCAGATAAAAGCTGGAATAAGGACACTTTGCCTGAATGCACGAAGCATTCGGAACAAGGTAAATGAGTTGATGGTGCAAATCAGCACAAGTGGGTACGATCTAGTGGCCATTACAGAAACGTGGCTGAAAGGTGACCAGGACTGGGAGATGAATATCCAGGGGTATCAGGCGTTTAGGAAGAATAGACAGGAAGGAAAAGGTGGTGGGGTCGCGCTATTAATAAGAGATAATATCAGGGTAGTACTGAGGGATGACATAGGCTCTGAGGAACAAAACGTGGAATCATTATGGGTAGAGATGAGGAATAGTAGAGGGAGAAAGACACTAGTAGGTGTGGTATATAGGCCCCCAAATAATAATGTTGAGGTAGGGAGGGCTATAAACAAGCAGATAAGGGATGCGTGTAAAAACGGAACGGCAATAATCATGGGGGACTTCAACATGCACATTGACTGGCAGACTCAAGTCGGTAAGGGTGGAATGGAGGAAGAGTTCTTAGAATGCTGTCGGGATAGTTTCCTTGAACAGCATGTTACGGAACCGACGAGGGAACGAGCTATTTTGGATCTGGTATTGTGTAACGAGGTAGGTAGAATTAAGAATCTTATTGTGAAGGACCCTCTTGGGTCTAGTGACCACAATATGGTCGAATTTCTGATTCAGATGGAAGAGGAGAAAGTTTGGTCCCAAACCAGTGTCCTCTGTTTGAACAGAGGGAAATATGATAGGATGAGGGATGAATTGGCTAAGGTAGACTGGGAGAGCAGGCTGGCAGGTAGGATAGCTGAGGAACAGTGGAGGATTTTTAAGGAGATCCTTTTCAGTTCTCAGCAAAAATATATTCCAGCAAAAAACAAGGATTGTAAGAAAAGGGAGAACCAGCCGTGGATAACGAAGGAAATAAAGGAGTATTAAAATAAAAACAGCTGCGTACAGAGTGGCCAAAAGTAGTGGAGAAACAAGTGATTGGGAAAAATTTAAGAAACAATAAAGAGAGACTAAGAAAGCGATAAAGAAAGGAAGGATAGACTATGAAGCGAGGCGAGCAATTAATATAAAAAATGATAGTAAAAGTTTTTATAAATATATAAAAAGGAATAGAGTGGCTAGAGTGAATGTTGGACCCTTGGAGGACGAGAGGGGGGAGTTAATAGTGGGAAATGAGGATATGGCTGAGTCTTTAAATAAGTTTTTTGTGTCGGTCTTCACGGTGGAGGACACAAATAGTTTGCCAAATATTAACGATAGAGGGTTGGCAGCAGGAGAAATACTTAATACAATTAATGTTACCAGAGAGGCAGTGCTGGGTAGACTAATGGGACTGAAGGTGGACAAGTCCCTGGGTCCGGATGGAATGCATCCCAGGGTATTGAAAGAAATGTCAGAGGTAATAGTGGATGCGTTAGTGATTATTTATCAAAACTCGTTGCATTCTGGGGTAGTGCCGGTTGATTGGAAAACGGCTAATGTTACGCCGCTGTTTAAAAAAGGAAGGAGACAAAAGGCGGGTAACTATAGGCCGGTCAGCTTAACGTCTGTAGTAGGGAAAATGCTGGAATCCATTATTAAAGAGGAGATAGCAGGGCATCTGGATAGAAATGGTTCGATCAATCAGACGCAGCATGGATTCATGAGGGGAAAGTCGTGCTTGACGAACATGTTGGATTTTTATGAAGATGTGACTAGGGCGGTTGATGGAGGAGAACCGGTGGATGCGGTGTTTTTGGATTTCCAAAAGGCGTTTGATAAGGTGCCCCATAAAAGGCTGCTGAAGAAGATTAGGGCACACGGAGTTGGGGGTAGTGTGTTAAAGTGGATTGGGGACTGGCTATCCGACAGGAAGCAAAGACTCGGAATAAATGGGTGTTTTTCCGGTTGGAGGAAGGTAACTAGTGGCGTGCCGCAGGGATCGGTACTCGGGCCGCAACTATTTTCCATTTATATAGATGATCTGGAGGAGGGGACGGAGTGTAGGGTAACGAAGTTTGCAGACGACACAAAGATAAGTGGAAAAGTGAATCGTGTGGAGGACGGAGAAGATCTGCAGAGAGATTTGGACAGGCTGAGTGAGTGGGCGAGGATATGGCAAATGGAGTATAACGTTGATAAATGCGAGGTTATACACTTTGGAGGAAATAATAACAAATGGGATTACTATCTCAATGGAAACAAATTAAAACATGCTACCGTGCAAAGGGACCTGGGGGTCCTTGTGCATGAGACGCAAAAGCCCAGTCTGCAGGTACAACAGGTGATCAAGAAGGCAAATGGGATGTTGGCCTATATTGCGAGGGGGATAGAATATAAAAGCAGGGATGTCTTGATGCACCTGTACAGGGCATTGGTGAGGCCGCAGCTGGAATACTGTGTGCAGTATTGGTCCCCTTATATGAGGAAGGATATATTGGCATTGGAGGGAGTGCAGAGAAGGTTCACCAGGTTGATACCGGAGATGAGGGGTTTGGATTATGAGGAGAGGCTGAGGAGATTGGGTTTGTACTCGTTGGAGTTCAGAAGGATGAGGGGGGATCTTATGGAGACTTATAAGATAATGCGGGGGCTGGATAGGGTGGAGGCGGAGAGATTCTTTCCACTTAGTAAGGAAGTTAAAACTAGAGGACACAGCCTCAAAATAAAGGGGGGTCGGTTTAAGACAGAGTTGAGGAGGAACTTCTTCTCCCAGAGGGTGGTGAATCTCTGGAATTCTCTGCCCACTGAGGTGGTGGAGGCTACCTCGCTGAATATGTTTAAAGCGCGGATGGATGGATTCCTGATCGGTAAGGGAATTAAGGGTTATGGGGATCAGGCGGGTAAGTGGTACTGATCCACGTCAGATCAGCCATGATCTTATTGAATGGCGGGGCAGGCTCGAGGGGCTAGATGGCCTACTCCTGCTCCTATTTCTTATGTTCTTATGTTCTTAAGTCTCCAATCTATCTCTATCCTGTTGAATCCCTCTGACAATCCCCGGCACTATCAGCAACTCCACCAGTCTTCGTGTCATCCACAAACTTACTAATCAGACCACCCACATTTTCCGCAAGATCATTTATATACTACGAATAACAGAGGTCCCAGCACTGATCCCTGCGGAACACCGCTAGCTACAGATCTCCATTCTGCTACTCTATGTCTTCTATAACCAAGATGTGGAGATGCCGGCGTTGGACTGGGGTAAACACAGTAAGAAGTCTAACAACACCAGGTTAAAGTCCAACAGGTTTATTTGGTAGCAAAAGCCACTAGCTTTCGAAAGCTAGTGAAAGCAAAAGACACTAGCCGAAAGCTTGTGTGGCTTTTGCTGCCAAACAAACCTGTTGGACTTTAACCTGGTGTTGTTAAACTTCTTATTCTATAAACAAGCCACTTCTGTATTCATCTCGCCAGTCCACCCGGAACCCTGTCTGATTTTAAGTCAGAGTCTTTGGTGCACTCACTCACCAAACCCTCTTTGTTTAACTGGAGTGAGAGTGGGGGAGAGAGTCTTAGCAGGAGTGCTGAGAGTAAGCTAAGAAGTGATTTAATTATTCATTTATTCATTTAAGGGTATTCCTAGTATATTTCGCGGGCTTTTTTCAGGGTTTTGAATTGAGGAAGTGAGGTCAGCTGAAGGGGATTCTGGGAGGTTGAGTCTTAGTATAAAAGGCAGTTACTTGGGGGGTTCGTCGGGAGCATAAAAAGCCGTCTGCACTATACAGCGGGCAGCGTCGGGAGCGAGCAGTGGAGTGAGTGGGTAGCAGAGTGTGCATTATAAGGGCTTTGGCTCACAGGGCTTGGGCTAAAAGGGCAAGGCAAGGCTAGTTATTTTTTACCCAACCCTATAAAGGATAAGGGCAGGTATGAGTGATCGGCCAGTTCAGTGCTTCCGATGTGGGATGTGGGAGTTCCTGCAAACACCGAGCTTCCCAGAGGTTCACATATGTGCCAGGTGCGTGGAACTGCAGCTCTTGAGAGACCGTGTTAGGGAACTGGAGCTGCAGATCGCTGACCTTAGCCTAATCAGGGAAAATGGGAGAAAAATTGACAGCAGTTATAGGCAACTAGTTACACCGGGGCATCGGGAGAATGACACGTGGGTCACAGTTAGGAGGAGTAAAGGGCAGAAGGGTAAAGTACAAGGGAGGTCTCCAGAGGTGTCTCAAAATAGGAAGGGCTTGGTGACAGGTGTGAGAGGGGAGGGGAGTGGACAGTTAGAAGAAGGGTCACTTGTGGTTGTCCCACTCCAAAACAGGTACATTGTTTTAGATAGTGTGGAGGAGTGTGCCTCTCCAGGGGTAAGACACAGTGACCAGGTCACTGGCACACAGTCAGGCTCTGTGGCCCGGAAAGGGAAGAGAGGGGTTAGGAGAGCGATAGTGGTGGGGGATGCGTCAGTTAGAGGGACAGACAGGCGATTCTGTGGGGGCGAACGGGACTCCAGGATGGTAGTCTGCCTACCTGGTGCTGGGGTCACGGATGTCTCCGAGCGGATAGGAGGCATTTTAAAAGGGGAAGATAAAGAAACGGATGTCATTATACACATTGGTGGAAATGACGTAGATAGGAAGAGTAGGGGGGTCCTAAGGGAGCAATTCAGGGAGTTGGGAAATAGGTTAAAAAGTAGGGTCACTAGGGTGGCCATCTCTGGGCTGCTCCCAATGCCTCGTGCCAGTGAGGATAAGAATAGGGAGTTGGTACAAATGAATGCCTGGCTAAAGGACTGGTCCAGGAGGGAGGGCTTTATTTTCATAGACCAATGGGAGGTTTTCAGGAGAGGATGGCACCTGTACAAGAGGGAGGGGTCACAACTAAGTTGGAAGGGCACAAATATCCTGGCTGGGAGCTTTGCTAATGCAGTTCGGGGGGGTTTAAACTAGTGTGGCAGGGGGGTGGGGATCAAACTATTAGGTCTATAAGTGTGGTGGCTGGGGACGAGCTTGGGGCTGGGACAAGGCTGGCAAAGAAGAAGAGCACTCTGGGGGAGGACGACCTCACTGAGCCTGGGGGTCTGGAGTGCTTATACTTCAATGCAAGGAGCGTAGCAGGTAAAACAGACGAACTTGGGGCCTTAATGCGCACGAGGAATTTGGATGTGGTTGCGGTGACGGAGACTTGGTTGAAAGAGGGACAGGACTGGCAGCTGAATATTCCAGGGTACAAGTGTTTTAGGCGAGACAGAGGAGGGGCCAAAAGAGGTGGGGGAGTAGCGGTATTGGTTGGAGAGCATATTACAGCGGTGCAGAGGGAGGACAATTCGGAGGAGTCGTGTAGCGAGTCACTCTGGGTGGAGCTTAGAAACAGGAAAGGCGCAGTCACTATGTTGGGGGTGTACTACAGGCCCCCCAACAGCCCAAGGGAAGTGGAAGAATGGATATGTCAGGAGATACTGGATAGGTGCAGGAAATATAGGGTTGTTGTCGTGGGAGACTTCAATTTCCCTGGTATAGACTGGAAATCGCTGAGGGCAGGGACTCTGGATGGTGAGGCATTTGTAAAATGTGTACAGGAGGGTTCGTTGGAACAATATGTGGACAGCCCAACTAGAGAGGGGGCTATACTGGACCTGGTGCTGGGGAATGAACCCGGTCAGGTCTTCAAAGTTTTGGTCGGGGAACATGTGGCAAATAGTGACCACAATTCTGTTAGCTTTAGGATAGTGATGGAAAAGGATGAGTGGTGTCCCAAGGGTCAGGTGTTGGATTGGGGGAAGGCTAACTTTATTGGGATCAGGCAGAAATTGGCAGCTCTTGATTGGGAGAGGCTGTTTGAGGGTAAATCCACATCTGGTATGTGGCAGTCTTTTAAGGAACGGTTGTTAGGGCTACAGGACAAGCATGTGCCTGTAAAAAAGAAGGATAGGAAGGGTAGGATTAGAGAACCGTGGATAACCAGGGAAATTGAGGGACTGGTCAAAAGGAAAAGAGAGGCGTATGTTAGGTCCAAGCAGCTAAAAACGGAGGGAGCTCTGGAGGAGTATAATGAAAGTAGGAAAATACTCAAACGGGGAATTAGAAGAGCAAAAAGGGGTCACGAAATGTTCTTGGCAGACAGGATTAAGGAGAATCCCAAGGCATTTTATTCATACGTTAGGAACAAAAGGGTTGTTAGGGAAAAAATCGGACCTCTCAGGGACAAAAGTGGGGACTTATGCTTGGAGCCCAAAGAGGTAGGGGAGATCCTAAATGAATACTTTGCGTCGGTATTCACTAAGGAGAGGGATGTGTTGACTGGGAGTGTCTCGGAGGGGAGTGTTGAACCGTTGGAGAAAATCTCCATTACAAAGGAGGAAGTGTTAGGTTTGTTAGAGAATATAAAGACTGACAAATCCCCAGGGCCTGATGGAATCTATCCAAGGCTGCTCAGGGAGACGAGAGGTGAAATCGTTGGGCCTCTGACGCAAATCTTTGTCTCGTCACTGGACACAGGTGAGGTCCCAGAGGATTGGAGGATAGCCAATGTGGTCCCGTTATTTAAGAAGGGTAGGAAGGATAACCCGGGTAATTATAGGCCGGTGAGCTTGACGTCCGTGGTGGGGAAGTTGTTGGAGAAGATTCTTAAAGATAGGATGTATGCGCATTTAGAAAGGAATCAACTCATTAACGATAGTCAACATGGTTTTGTGAGAGGGAGGTCATGCCTCACGAACCTGGTGGTGTTTTTTGAAGAAGTGACCAAAATGGTTGACGAAGGAAGGGCCGTGGATGTTGTCGATATGGACTTTAGTAAAGCGTTTGACAAAGTCCCTCATGGTAGGCTAGTGAAAAAGGTTGGATCCCATGGGATAAAGGGGGAGGTGGCTAGATGGGTGGAGAACTGGCTTGGTCATAGAAGACAGAGGGTGGTAGTGGAAGGGTCTTTTTCCGGCTGGAGGCCTGTGACGAGTGGTGTACCGCAGGGCTCTGTATTGGGACCTCTGCTGTTTGTGATTTATATAAATGATCTGGAAGAAGGAGTAACTGGGGTGATCAGTAAGTTTGCGGACGACACAAAACTGGCAGGACTTGCAGATAGTGAGGAACATTGTCAGAGGCTACAGAAGGATATAGATAGGCTGGAAATTTGGGCAAGGAAATGGCAGATGGAGTTCAATCCTGATAAATGCGAAGTGATGCATTTTGGTGGGAATAATGTAGGGAGGAGCTACACGATAAATGGAAGAACCATAAAGGGTGTAGAGACGCAGAGGGACCTGGGTGTGCAAGTCCACAGATCATTGAAGGTGACGTCACAGGTGGAGAAGGTGGTGAAGAAGGCATATGGCATGCTTGCCTTTATAGGACGGGGCATAGAGTATAAAAGTTGGGGTCTGATGTTGCAGATGTGTAGAACGTTGGTTCGGCCGCATTTGGAATACTGCGTCCAGTTCTGGTCGCCACACTACCAGAAGGACGTGGAGGCTTTGGAGAGAGTACAGAGGAGGTTTACCAGGATGTTGCCTGGTATGGAGGGGCTTGGTTATGAGGAGAGATTGGGGAAACTGGGGTTGTTCTCCTTGGAAAGACGGAGGATGAGGGGAGACTTAATAGAGGTGTATAAAATTATGAAAGGCATAGATAGGGTGAACGGTGGGAAGCTTTTCCCCGGGTCGGTGGTGACGTTCACGAGGGGTCATAGGTTCAAGGTGAAGGGGGGGAGGTTTAACACAGATATCAGAAGGACATATTTCACACAGAGGGTCGTGGGGGCCTGGAATGTGTTGCCGGGCAAGGTGGTGGAGGCGGACACACTGGGAACGTTTAAGACTTATCTAGACAGCTATATGAACGGAGTGGGAATGGAGGGATACAAAAGAGTGATCTAGTTTGGACCAGGGAGCGGCGCGGGCTAATTGTTCCTGGTTTCTCGTTTCAAGGCTTCATTCTACGATCATCTTGCTGGTGCCAGTACAGAGTGAGACTGCGGATAGTTGGGAACCTGTCTCGGGGGCAGGGGATTCATATGGTGTTCGTGGAAGTGGAAATGACTAGGGTTAGGAAGCATTTTCCGATCGGGGCCATTGTGATCTCCTGGACTCGTTTCGATCGCCTCAGGGGGTCGGAGAGGAATTTCCCAGATTTTTTTTTCCCCATATTGGCCCTGGGGTTTTTCACTCTGGGTTTTCGCCTCTCCCTGGAGATCACATGGTCTGGAATGGGGGGGTGGGGGTAAGTTAATAGGTTGTAATGAACAAAGCATCGTAGCTGTGAGGGACAGCTCGGTGGATAGGATATTGGTATGTAGATAGGCTGGAAAATTGGGCGGGGATCCTGGATTCAGGATTCAATCCTGGACCGGGGAGCGGCGCGGGCTTGGAGGGCCGAAGGGCCTGTTCCTGTGCTGTATTGTTCTTTGTTCTTTGTTCTTGTTCTTCCACCCTGAGAAGGACCAAAGTAAACTGCCTATGGCACTGTGGTACAGGAAGCCGTTCCAGTGGGGTATTGATGGGAATGTTGTGGTATTCGGGGCAGTTTGGGAATGTTGTGGTATTCGGGGCAGTTTGGGAATGTTGTCATAGTCGGGCAGTTTGGGAATGCGGTGGTATTCGGGGCAGTTTGGGAATGTTGTGGTATTCGGGGCAGTTTGGGAATGCTGTGGTATTCGGGGCAATTTGGGAATGTTGTCATAGTCGGGCAGTTTGGGAATGCTGTGGTATTCGGGGCAGTTTGGGAATAGAACATAGAAAAAATACAGCACAAACAGGCCCTTCGGCCCACAAGTTGCGCCGGTCATGTCCCTACCTACCTAGGCTTATATATAGACTTACCTATAACCCTCCATCCTATTAAGTTCCATGTACTCATCCAGGAGTCTCTTAAAAGACATATTGAGTTTGCCTCCACCACCACTGACGGCAGCCGAATCCACTCATCCACCACCCTCTGTGTGAAAGACTCACCACTGACATCTCTTCTGTACCCAATTCCCAGCACCTTAAACCTGTGTCCTCTCGTAGCAGCCATTTCAGCCCTGGGAAAAAGCCTCCGAGAATCCACCCGATCTATACCTCTCAACATCTTGTACACCTCTATCAGGTCACCTCTCATCCTACGTGTCTCCAAGGAGAAAAGACCGAGCTCCCTCAGCCTATCCTCATGAGGCATGTCAACCAATCCAGGCAATCCAGTTTGGGAATATTGTCTTATTCGGGGCAGTTTGGGAATGCTCTGGTAGTCGGGGCAGTTTGGGAATCTTGTGGTAGTTGGGGCAGTTTGGGAATGCTGTGGCAGTCAGAGCAGTTTGGGAATGTTGTGGTAATCGGGGCAGTTTGGGAATGCTGTGGTATTCGGGGCAGTTTGGGAATCTTGTGGTAGTTGGGGCAGTTTGGGAATGCTGTGGCAGTCAGAGCAGTTTGGGAATGTTGTGGTAATCGGGGCAGTTTGGGAATGTTGTGGTATTCGGGGCAGTTTGGGAATGTTGCAATAGTCGGGGCAGTTTGGGAATGTTGTGGTATTCGGCGCAGTTTGGGAATGCTGTGGTATGCAAGGCAGTTTGGGAATGTTGTGGTGTTCAGGGCAGTTTGGGAATGTTGCAATAGTCGGGGCAGTTTGGGAATGTTGTGGTATTCGGGGCAGTTTGGGAATGCTGTGGTATTCAAGGCAGTTTGGGAATGTTGTGGTGTTCAGGGCAGTTTGGGAATGTTGCAACAGTCGAGGCAGTTTGGGAATGCTGTGGTATTCAAGGCAGTTTGGGAATGTTGTGGTGTTCAGGGCAGTTTGGGAATGTTGCAATAGTCGAGGCAGTTTGGGAATGCTGTGGTATTCAAGGCAGTTTGGGAATGTTGTGGTGTTCAGGGCAGTTTGGGAATGTTGCAATAGTCGGGGCAGTTTGGGAATGTAGTGGTATTCGGGGCAGTTTGGGAATGCTGTGGTATTCAAGGCAGTTTGGGAATGTTGTGGTGTTCAGGGCAGTTTGGGAATGTTGCAATAGTCGGGGCAGTTTGGGAATGCTGTGGTATTCAAGGCAGTTTGGGAATGTTGTGGTGTTCAGGGCAGTTTGGGAATGTTGCAATAGTCGAGGCAGTTTGGGAATGCTGTGGTATTCAAGGCAGTTTGGGAATGTTGTGGTATTCAAGGCAGTTTGGGAATGTTGTGGTATTCGGGGCAGTTTGGGAATGCTGTGGTATTCAAGGCAGTTTGGGAATGTTGTGGTATTCGGGGCAGTTTGGGAATGTTGCAATAGTCGGGGCAGTTTGGGAATGCTGTGGTATTTGGGGCAGTTTGGGAATGCTGTGGTAGTCGGGACAGTTTGGGAATGCTACGGTATTCGGGGCAGTTTGGGAATGTTGTGGTAATCGGGACAGTTTGGGAATGCTGTGCTTTTTGGGTCAGTTTGGGAGTGTTGTGGTAGTCGGAGCAGTTTGAGAAAGTTGTGGTGATCGGGGCAGTTTGGGAATGTTGTGGTGATTGGGGCAGTTTGGGAATGTTGTCTTATTCGGGGCAGTTTGGGAATGCTCTGGTATTCGGGACAGTTTGAGAATGCTGTGGTATTCGGGGCAGTTGGGAATGCTGTGGTATTCCGGGCAGTTTGGCAATGCTGTGGTATTCGTGACAGTTTGGGAATGTTGTGGCAATCGGAGCAGTTTGGGAATGTTAACATAGAACATAGAACAGTACAGCACAGAACAGGCCCTTCGGGCCACGATGTTGTGCCAAGCTTTATCTGAAACCAAGATCAAGCTATCCCACTCCCTATCATCCTGGTGTGCTCCATGTGCCTATCCAATAACCGCTTAAATGTTCCTAAAGTGTCTGACTCCACTATCACTGCAGGCAGTCCATTCCACACCCCAACCACTCTCTGAGTAAAGAACCTACCTCGGATATCCTTCCTACATTCCCACCATGAACCCCATAGTTATGCCCCCTTGTAATGGCTCCATCCACCCGAGGAAATAGTCTTTGAAAGTTCACTCTATCTATCCCCTTCATCATTTTATAAATCTCTATTAAGTCTCCCCTCAACCTCCTCCGTTCCAGAGAGAACAGCCCTAGCTCCCTCAACCTTTCCTCATAAGACCTACCCTCCAAACCAGGCAGCATCCTGGTAAATCTCCTCTGCACTCTTTCCAGCACTTCCACATCCTTCTTATCATGAGGTGACCAGAACTGCACACAATATTCCAAATGTGGTCTCACCAAGTTCCAGTACAGTTGCAGCATAATCCCACGGCTCTTAAACTCCAACCCCCTGTTAATAAAAGCTGAAACACTATGGGCCTTCTTCACAGCTCTATCCACTTGAGTGGCAACCTTCAGAGATCTGTGGATATGGACCCCAAGATCTCTCTGTTCCTCCACAGTCTTCAGAACCCTACCTTTGACTCTGTAATCCACATTTAAATTTGTCCTACCAAAATGAATCACCTCACATTTATCAGGGTTAAACTCCATCTGCCATTTTTCAGCCCAGCTTTACATCTTATCAATGTCTCTTTGCAGTCTACAACAGCCCTCCACCTCATCCACTACTCCACCAATCTTGGTGTCATCAGCAAATTTACTGATCCACCCTTCAGCTCCCTCCTCTAAGTCAGTAATAAAAATCACAAATAGCAGAGGCCCAAGCACTGATCCCTGTGGCACTCCGCTAGCAACCTGCCTCCAGTCCAAAAATTTTTCATCCACCACCACCCTCTGTCTTCAATCAGGCAGCCAGTTACCTATCCAATCGGCCAACTTTTCCTCCATCCCACACCTCCTTACTTTCATCAAAGAACAAAGAACAGTACAGCACAGGAAACAGGCCCTTCGGCCCTCCAAGCCTGTGCCGCTCCTTGGTCCAACTAGACCAATCGTTTGTATCCCTCCATTCCCAGGCTGCTCATGTGACTCTTCAGGTAAGTCTTAAACGATGTCAGCGTGTCCGCCTCCACCACCCTACTTGGCAGCGCATTCCAGGCCCCCACCACCCTCTGTGTAAAAAACGTCCCTCTGATGTCTGAGTTATACTTCGCCCCTCTCAGCTTGAGCCCGTGACCCCTCGTGATCGTCACCTCCGACCTGGGAAAAAGCTTCCCACTGTTCACCCTATCTATACCCTTCATAATTTTGTATACCTCTATTAGATCTCCCCTCATTCTCCGTCTTTCCAAGGAGAACAACCGCAGTCTACCCAATCTCTCCTCATAGCTAAGACCCTCCATACCAGGCAACATCCTGGTAAACCTTCTCTGCACTCTCTCCAATGCCTCCACGTCCTTCTGGTAGTGCGGCGACCAGAACTGGACGCAGTACTCCAAATGTGGCCTCACCAGCGTTCTATACAGCTGCATCATCAGACTCCAGCTTTTATACTCTATACCCCGTCCTATAAAGGCAAGCATACCATATGCCTTCTTCACCACCTTCTCCACCTGTGTTGCCACCTTCAAGGATTTGTGGACTTGCACACCTAGGTCCCTCTGTGTTTCTATACTCCTGATGACTCTGCCATTTATTGTATAACTCCTCCCTACATTATTTCTTCCAAAATGCATCACTTTCCATTTATCCGGATTAAACTCCATCTGCCACCTCTCCGCCCAATTTTCCAGCCTATCTATATCCTGCTGTATTGGCCGACAATGCTCTTCACTATCCGCAATTCCAGCCATCTTCGTGTCATCTGCAAACTTGCTGATTACACCAGTTACACCTTCTTCCAAATCATTTATACATATCATAAGCCGACCATGGGGGACCTTATCAAACGCCTTACTAAAATCCATGTATATGACATCAACTGCCCTACCTTCATCAACACACTTAGTTACCTCATCAAAAAATTCAATCATATTTGTGAGGCACGACTTGCCCTTCACAATCCGTGCTGACTATCCCGGATTAATCCGCATGGAGAAGATCCTGAGGGACAGGATATATGAGCATTTAGAGAGGTTTAGTATGCTCAAGAATACTCAGCATGGCCTTATCAAAGGCCGATCGTGCCTTACGAGCCTGGTGGAGTTCTTCAAAAATGTGAGTAAACACATTGACGAAGGGAAAGCGGTAGATGTGGTTTATATGGATTTTAGCAAGGCGTTCGATAAGGTCCCCCATGCAAGGCTTCTAGAAAAAGTGAGAGGGCATGGGATCCAAGGTGCTGCTGCCCTGTGGATCCAGAACTGGCTTGCCCAAAGGAGGCAGAGAGTGGGTATTGATGGGTCTTTTTCTAAATGGAGGTCGGTCACCAGTCGTGTGCCCCAGGGATCTGTTCTGGGACCCTTGCTGTTTGTCATTTTCATAAATGACCTGGATGAGGAAGAGGATGGATGGGTTGGTAAGTTTGCCGACGACACGAAGGTTGTTGGGGTTGTAGATAGTTTGGAGGGATGTCAGAAGTTACAGAGGGACATAGATAGGATGCAAGACTGGGCGGAGAAGTGGCAGATGGACTTCAACCCAGATAAATGCATAGTGGTCCATTTTGGCAGGTCAAATGTGATGAAGGAGTACAATATTAAGGGAAAGACTCTTAGTACTGTAGAGGATCAGAAGGACCTTGGGGTCCGGGTCCATAGGACTCTAAAATCGGCCCCACAGCTGGAGGAGGTGGTTAAGAAGGCGTATGGTGTGCTGGCCTTTATCAATCGAGGGATTGAGTTTAGGAGTCCGGGGATAATGATGCAGCTATATAAGACCCTCGTCAGACCCCACTTGGAGTACTGTGCTCAGTTCTGGTCGCCTCATTACAGGAAGGATGTGGAAATGATTGTCAGGGTGGAGAGGAGATTTACAAGGATGTTGCCTGGATTGAGTGGCATGCCTTATGAGGATAGGCTGAGGGAGCTCGGTCTTTTCTCCTTGGAGAGACGTAGGATGAGAGGAGACCTAATAGAGGTGCATAAGATGTTGAGAGGCATAGTACATAACAGCGCAGTACAGGCCCTTCGGCCCTCGATGTTGCGCCGACCAGTGGAACCAATCTAAAGCCCCTCTAATCTACACCATTCCAAAATCATCCATATGTTTATCCAATAACTATTTGAATGCTCTTCATGTTGACGAGTCCACTACTGCTGCAGGCAGGGCATTCCGCATCCTTACTACTCTCTGAGTAAAGAACCTACCTCTAGCATCTGTCCTATATCTCTCACCCCTCAATTTAAAGCTATGTCCCCTCGTGCTAGTCAACACCATCCGAGGAATAAGCCTCTCACTATCCACCCTATCTAATCCTCTGATCATCTTGTATGCCTCTATTAAGTCACCTCTTAACCTTCTTCTCTCTAACGAAAACAACCTCAAGCCCCTCAGCCTTTCCTCATACGATTTTCCCACCATACCAGGCAACATCCTGGTAAATCTCTCTGCACCGTTTCCTACACTTCCACATCTTTCCTATAATGCAGCGACCAGAACTGTACGCAATACTCCAAATGCGGCCGCACCAGAGTTTTGTACAGTTGCAGCATGACCTCCTGGCTCCGAAACTCAATCCCTCTACCAATAAAAGATAACACACCATACGCCTTCTTAACACCTCTATCAACCTGGGTGGCAACTTTCAGGGATCTATGCACATGGACACCCAAATCCCTCTGTTCATCCACATTACCAAGTATCTTACCATTAGCCCAGTACTCTGTATTCCTGTTACTCCTTCCAAAGTGAATCACCTCACAATTTTCCACATTGAACTCCATTTGCCACCTCTCAGCCCAGCTCTGCAGCTTATCTATCTCCCTCTGTAACCTGCCACTTCCCTCCACACTGTCTACAACTCCACCGACTTGAGTGTCATCCTCAAATTTACTAATCCATCCTTCCACGCCCTCATCCAGGTCATTAATAAAAATGACAAACAGCAGTGGCCCCAAAACAGATCCTTGCGGTACACCACTAGTAACTGAACTCCAGGATGAATATTTCCCATCAACCACCACTCTCTGTTTTCTTACAGCTAGCCAATTCCTGATCCAAACCACTAAATCACCCTCAATCCCATGTGTCCGTATTTTCTGCAAAAGCTTACCATGGGGAACCTTATCAAACGCTTTGCTGAAATCCATATACACCACATCAACCGCTTTACCCTCATCCACCTCTTTGGTCACCTTCTCAAAGAACTCAATAAGGTTTGTGAGGCACGACCTACCCTTCACAAAACCGTGCTGACTATCCCTAATCAAATTATTCCTTTCCAGGTGATTATAAATCCTATCTTTTATAATCCTTTCCAATACTTTGCCCACAACAGAAGTAAGGCTCACCGGTCTATAATTACCACGGTTGTCTCTACTCCCCTTCTTGAACAAGGGGACAACATTTGCTATCCTCCAGTCTTGTGGCACAGTTCCAGTAGACAATGACGACCCAAAGATCAAAGCCAAAGGCTCTGCAATCTCCTCTCTAGCCTCCCAGAGAATCCTAGGATAAATCCCATCCGGCCCAGGGGACTTATCTATTTTTACCCTTTCCAGAATTGCTAACACCTCCTCCTTATGAACCTCAATCCCATCCAGTCCAACAGCCTGCATCTCAGTACTCCCCTCGACACTGTCCCTCTCCAGTGTGAATAATGACGAAAAATATTCATTTAGTGCCTCTCCTATCTCTTCAGACTCCACGCTCTACTTCCCACTCCTGTCCTTGACTGGCCCTAATCTTACCCTCGTCATTCTTTTACTCCTGACATACCTATAGAAAGCTTTCGGGTTTTCCTTGAACCTACCTGCCAAAGACTTCTCATGTCCCTCCTGGCTCTTCTTAACTCTTTCTTTAGGTCCTCCCTGGCTAACTTGTAACTCTCAAGCTCCCTAACTGAGCCTTCACGTCTCATCTTTACATAAGTCTCCTTCTTCCTCTTCACAAGAGATTCAACCTCCTTAGTAAACCACGTTTCCCTCACACGTCTGCTTCCTCCCTGCCTGACAGGTACATATTTATCAAGGACGCGTAGTAGCTGTTCCTTGAACAAGTTCCACATTTCAATTGTGCCCATCCCCTGCAGTTTCCTTCCCCAACCTATGCCACCTAAATCTCGCCTGATCGCATCATAATTTCCTTTCCCCCAGCTATAACTGTCGCCCTTTGGTATATACCTATCCTTTTCCATTGCTCAGGTAAACGTAATCGAATTGTGGCCACTGTCACCAAAGTGCTCACCTCACTCCAAATCTAACACCTGGCCTGGTTCATTAACCAGTACCAAATCCATTGTGGCCTCGCCTCTTGTTGGTCTATCGACATACTGCGTCAGGAAGCCTTCCTGCGCACATTGGACAAAAACCGACCCCTCTAAAGTACTCGAACTATAGCTTTTCCAGTCAATATTTGTAAAGTTAAAGTCCCCCAGTACAACTACCCTGTTACTTTCGCTCCTATCCAGAATCATCTTTGCAATCTTTTCCTCTACATCTCTGGAACTTTTCGGAGGTCGATAAAAAACTTCCAAAAGGGTGACCTCTCCTTTCCTGTTTCTAACCTCAGCCCAAACTACCTCAGTAGACGAGTCCTCATCAAAAGTCCTTTCTGCCACCGTAATACTGTCCTTGACTAACAATGCCACACCTCCCCCTCTTTTACCACCTTCCCTGCACTTACTGAAACAGCTAAGGACTTCAATCCTGATAAATGCGAAGTTTAAACTAGATTTGCAGGGGGATGGGAACCAGAGTGTCAGAGCAGATAGTGGAGCAGGGGTAAAAAGACAGGTTAGTTCAAGCAAAATCACAAATGGAAGGGTAGAGTGTGGTGGAAATAATTTTTTGAGGTGTGTCGATTTCAATGCCAGGAGTATTGTGGGGAAGGCAGATGAGCTGAAGGCGTGGATAGACACGTGGAAATATGACATTATAGCCATTAGTGAAACTTGGCTACAGGAAGGGCAGGACTGGCAGCTCAATGTTCCAGGGTTCCAATGTTTCAGGCGGGATAGAGGCGGAGGGATAAAAGGTGGGGGGATGGCATTGTTGGTCAGGGAAAATGTTACAGCGGTACTCAGGCAGGATAGATTAGGGAGCTTGTCTACAGAGGCCCTATGGGTGGAGCTGAGAAACAGGAAAGGTATGACCACATTAATGGGCTTGTATTATAGACCACCCAATAGTCAGCGAGAATTGGAGGAGCAAATCAGCGGAGAGATAGCTGACAACTGCAAGAAACACAAAGTTGTGAGAGGCGGGGATTTTAATTTTCCACATATAGATTGGGACTCGCATACTGTTAAAGGTTTAGACGGGGTAGAGTTTGTAAAATGTGTTCAGGAGAATTTTCTACATCAGTATATAGAGGTGCCAACTAGAGAGGATGCGATATTGGATCTCCTATTGGGAAATGAGTTAGGGTAGGTGATGGATGTGAGTGTGAGGGAACACTTTGGATCCAGTGATCATAATGCCATTAGTTTCAACCTGATCGTGGATAAGGATAGATCTGGTCCTCGGGTTGAAGTTCTGAACTGGAAAAAGGCCAAATTTGATGAAATGAGAAGGGATCTGGGAAGTGTGGATTGGCACAGGCTGTTCTCTGGTAAGGATGTAAATGGAAAGTGGGAGGCCTTCAAAGGAGAAATTTTGAGAGTGCAGAGTTTGTATGTTCCTGTCAGGATTAAAGGCAAAGTAAATAGGAATAAGGAACCTTGGTTCTCGAGGGAGATTGTAACACTGATTAAGAGGAAGAGAGAGTTGTATGAAATGTACAGGCAGCAAGGAACAGATCAGATGCTCGAGGAGTATAAAAAGTGCAAGAAGCTACTTAAGAGGGAAATCAGGAGGGCTAAAAGAAGACATGAGGTTGCTTTGGCAGACAGAGTGAAGGAAAATCCAAAGAGCTTCTTTAGGTATGTTAGGAGCAAAAGGATAGTGAGGGATAAAATTGGTCCTCTTGAAGACCAGAGTGGTAGACTGTGTATGGAACCAAAAGAGATGGGGGAGATACTAAATGGTTTTTTTGCATCCGTATTTACTGAGGAAACGGGCATGGAGTCTAGGGAAATAGGGCAAACTGGTAGGGAGGCCATGGAAGCTTTACAGATTAAAGGGGAGGAGGTGCTCGCTGTCTTGAGGCAAATCAGAGTGGATAAATCCCCAGGACCGGACAGGGTATTCCCACTGACCTTGAGGGAAGCTAGTGTTGAACTTACAGGGGCCCTGGCAGACATATTTAAAATGTCAGTATTCACGGGGGAGGTGCCGGATGATTGGAGGGTGGCTCATGTTGTTCCGTTGTTTAAAAATGGTTCCAAAAGAAATCCGGGAAATTATTGGCCAGTAAGTTTGACGTCGGTGGTGGGCAAGTTATTGGAAGGTGTGATAAGGGATAGGATCTACAAATATTTGGATAGACAGGGACTTATTAGGGAGAGTCAACATGGCTTTGTGCGTGGTAGGTCATGTTTGACCAATCTATTGGAGTTTTTCGAGGAGGTTACCAGGAAAGTGGATGAAGGGAAGGCGGTGGATGTTGTCTACCTGGATTTCAGCAAGGCCTTTGACAAGGTCCCTCATGGGAGGTTCGTTAGGAAGGTTCAGTCGCTAGGTATACATGGGGAGGTAGTAAATTGGATAAGACACTGGCTCAATGGAAGAAGCCAGAGAGTGGTTGTGGAGGATTGCTTCTCTGAGTGGAGGCCTGTGACTAGTGGTGTGCCGCAGGGATCGGTGTTGGGTCCATTGTTGTTTGTCATCTATATCAATGATCTGGATGATAATGTGGTCAATTGGATCAGCAAGTTTGCTGATGGTACAAAGATTGGAGGTGTAGTGGACAGTGAGGAAGGTTTTCAAAGCTTGCAGAGGGATTTGGACCAACTAGAAAAATGGGCTGAAAAATGGCAAATGGAATTTAACGCAGACAAGTGTGAGATATTGCACTTTGGAAGGACAATCCAAAGAAGAACGTACTCGGTAAATGGTAGGACTCTGAAGAGTGCAGTTGAACAGAGGGATCTGGGAATACAGGTACAGAATTCCCTGAAAGTGACGTCACAGGTGGATAGGGTCGTAAAGAGTGCCTTTGGTACATTGGCCTTTATAAATCGGAGTATCGAGTATAAAAGTTGGAGTGTTATGGTAAGGTTATATAAGGCATTGGTGAGGCCGAATTTGGAGTATTGTGTACAGTTTTGGTCACCTAGTTACAGGAAGGATGTAAATAAGATTGAAAGAGTGCAGAGAAGGTTCACAAGGATGTTGCCGGGACTTGAGAAGCTGAGTTACAGAGAGAGATTGAATAGGTTGGGACTTTATTCCCTGGAGCGCAGAAGATTGAGGGGAGATTTGATATAGGTGTATAAGATTTTGATGGGTATAGATAGAGTGAATGCAAGCAGGCTTTTTCCGCTGAGGCTAGGGGAGAAAAAAACCAGAGGGCATGGATTAAGGGTGAAAGGAGAAAAGTTTAAAGGGAATATTAGGGGGGGCTTCTTCACGCAGAGAGTGGTGGGAGTGTGGAATGAGCTGCCGGATAAAGTGGTAAATGCGGAGTCACTTTTAACATTTAAGAAAAACTTGGACGGGTTCATGGATAAGAGGGGTGTGGAGGGATATGGTCCAAGTGCAGGTCAGTGGGACTAGGCATAAAATGGTTCGGCACAGACAAGAAGGGCCAAAAGACCTGTTTCTGAGCTGTAATTTTCTATGGTTCTATGGTTCTATGATGCACTGGTTAGGCCCCATTTGGAGTACTGTGAGCAATTTTGGGCCCCACACCTCAGGAAGGACATACTGGCACTGGAGCGGGTCCAGCGGAGATTCACACGGATGATCCCAGGAATGGTAGGCCTGACATACGATGAACGTCTGAGGATCGTGGGATTATATTCATTGGAGTTTAGGAGGTTGAGGGGAGATCTGATAGAAACTTACAAGATAATGAACGGCTTAGATAGGATGGACGTAGGGAAGTTGTTTCCATTAACAGGGGAGACTAGGACGCGGGGGCACAGCCTTAGAATAAAAGGGAGTCACTTTAGAACAGAGATGAGGAGAAATTTCTTCAGCCAGAGAGTGGTGGGTCTGTGGAATTCATTGCCACAGAGGGCTGTGGAGGCCGAGACGTTGAGCGTCTTCAAGACAGAAATTGATAAATTCTTGATTTCTCGAGGAATTAAGGGCTATGGGGAGAGAGCGGGTAAATGGAGTTGAAATCAACCATGATTGAATGGTGGAGTGGACTCGATGGGCCGAATGGCCTTACTTCCGCTCCTATGTCTTATGGTCTTATGGTCTTATTTGGAGGAAATAATGTAGGGAGGAGCTATACGATAAATGGCAGAACCATAAAGGGTGTAGATACACAGAGGGACCTGGGTGTGCAAGTCCACAGATCCTTGAAGGTGACATCACAGGTGGAGAAGGTGGTGAAGAAGGCATATGGCATGCTTGCCTTTATAGGACAGTAATAAGTCTCACAACACCAGGTTAAAGTCCATCTATAGGACGGGGCATAGAGTATAAAAGTTGGGGTCTGATGTTGCAGATGTATAGAACGTTGGTTCGGCCGCATTTGGAATACTGCGTCCTGTTCTGGTCACCACACTACCAGAAGGACGTGGAGGCTTTGGAGAGAGTACATAGAACATAGAACATAGAACAGTACAGCACAGAACAGGCCCTTCGGCCCACGATGTTGTGCCGAGCTTTATCTGAAACCAAGATCAAGCTATCCCACTCCCTATCATCCTGGTGTGCTCCATGTGCCTATCCAATAACCGCTTAAATGTTTCTAAAGTGTCTGACTCCACTATCACTGCAGGCAGTCCATTCCACACCCCAACCACTCTCTGCGTAAAGAACCTACCTCTGATATCCTTCCTATATCTCCCACCACGAAACCTATAGTTATGCCCCCTTGTAATCGCTCCATCCACCCGAGGAAATAGTCTTTGAACGTTCACTCTATCTATCCCCTTCATCATTTTATAAACCTCTATTAAGTCTCCCCTCAGCCTCCTCTGCTCCAGAGAGAACAGCCCTAGCTCCCTCAACCTTTCCTCATAAGACCTACGCTCCAAACCAGGCAGCATCCTGGTAAATCTCCTCTGCACTCTTTCCAGCGCTTCCACATCCTTCTGATAGTGAGGTGACCAGAACTGCACACAATATTCCAAATGTGGTCTCACCAAGGTCCTGCACAGTTGCAGCATAACCCCACGGCTCTTAAACTCCAACCCCCTGTTAATAAAAGCTAACACACTATAGGCCTTCTTCACAGCTCTATCCACTTGAGTGGCAACCTTTAGAGATCTGTGCATATGGACCCCAAGATCTCTCTGTTCCTCCACAGTCTTCAGAACCCTACCTTTGACCCTGTAATCCACATTTAAATTAGTCCTACCAAAATGAATCACCTCACATTTATCAGGGTTAAACTCCATTTGCCATTTTTCAGCCCAGCTTCGCATCCTATCTATGTCTCTTTGCAGCCTACAACAGCCCTCCACCTCATCCACTACTCCACCAATCTTGGTGTCATCAGCAAATTTACTGATCCACCCTTCAGCCCCCTCCTCTAAGTCATTAATAAAAATCACAAAGAGCAGAGGACCAAGCACCGATCCCTGCGGCACACCGCTAGCAACCTGCCTCCAATCCGAAAATTTTCCATCGACCACCACCCTCTGTCTTCGGTCAGACAGCCAGTTACCTATCCA